>NC_083286.1:36002942-36302942 GCF_963506605.1 Zootoca vivipara
TTTTATTTATGCATAAAAATATTTATATTCAACTATTTCGTAGAAAAATATCAAAGTGGTTTACAATAATATATAAAACCAATAAAAATTAAAGTAATTAAAGTCAGACATCAATTAACTATTGTGGAAATATGTACAGTGATACCTCGCTTAACGAATGCCCTGCTTAACGAAATTTCCGCTTAACGAAAGGTTTTTTCTAGCTGAGGTTGCCTCGCTAGATGAATTCGTTTTATGAAAAATTCGTCTAGCAAATCGCGGTTTCCCATAGGAATGCATTGAAATGCAATTAATGCGTTCCTATGGGCAAAAAAAAATCCAAAAATATTCAATGCATTCCTATGGGATTCGCTAGACGAATTTTTCATTATAAGAAAAGACCCGTGGAACGAATTAAATTCGTCTAGCGAGGCACCACTGTATTCTTAATTGCCTGCATAGGTCTGGTGAAATAGTAAAGTTTTCAGCAGGCATTTAAAAGTTGCAACAGAAGTCACCTGGACAGAAGTCACCTGGACCCATGACACTAAAGGTTGTGTTTTTGTTGCTCATGTGCCTCACCAACTCTGGGAACAACCAGTGATTCTCCTGCAGATGTTTTCAGTGATCTAGCTGGGATATAAGGGTTCAAGTGATCCCTGGGGCTGTCTCTGTTCCTGCCTCATACCGTACTATCTCTTAAGTGTTTTTGGCTGACTGGAATGTGTCCTTGAATGCTAACAATGTCTCTTGCTTGCCTGGATGGAGGACAGAGGGGTTTGTGTAGAAAGCAGCCTACCGTATGTGCAGAAAGCAGCCTAATATAAATGGAGACAGCATTTATATTAGTTGCTCTTCCCACTCTTCTCTCTGGCCCCGCCCACTGCTGGAAGGTTGACCAGAAGGGAAAGTGGCCCTTGGACTGAAAAAGGTTCCCCACTCCTGTTCAAGAGGAACCATAATATATTTAAGATGCTTACTAGCTAAGTAATGCTTTGAACTCAGTGAAACTTTTGAGATAATGCAGGAATATTATTTGAGACAGTTTAATAGGTATTTAAATATAGATTTATAGGGGGGCATTTATATGGGTTCTACATGTGTGCGACTGTGTATACGTGTGATGTCGGGGGATAAACAATTCAAATCCAGAAATGGTGGGAGAGAACTGGAGAGTCCATGTGGCTCATGAAGAGGCTCCCCCCCCCCCCGGAGCCCGAAGAGGGTGGACAAAGCTATGAAGAGAACAGAACCATCACAGGGCTTTGTTTATGTTGTTCAGCTTCTCCGCCTAACAGCTGATGTGTGGCATAGTGCAGCAGCAGCAGCATGCATGACTTGCAGCCTCCTGCCAGCTCCAGAGCTTCATTTCTAGTTGTGGATATTTTTGGATACAATATTTTTTGGTATGGATTGAAAAGAGAGTGGCAGAGACGGCGTTTGAAGAGTGTTTAGAGGGTGCTCCCCACTTTACGTTATTTCATTTATGTGTGCAGGGCCCCAGAACGTAACCCCAAGTAAGTGGGGAGTCAACTGTATTCAAAGGAACTTGAGACCCCCTATTTGAGACTGGCAGTCAGATAGATCAATTACCTGGCACGGTATAAACCAACTAGCTTCATATGTGAGACAATTGCCTTCCTCTGTATCTTTTGCCTTAGCTCTTTACCTTTAACCACCTGGATTGATTTTTACCTGCAGCCATGTCTGAAGCTCCAAAATATAACACTAAGATTATATGAGAGTACCCTTTGCCTTTTTAAAAGGAACTGTCTAATAAGAGATGCTGTTTTTGGATAGGAAGCTTGGTGACTCCTAAGTCCCTTAAAACACTGTGGCCCTGCAGTTATGCGTTTACATCCCCAAAAGTCTGAGGGATCATAAAAAACCAGGAATTTGGATAAACTAAATACAGTAGCTTATTACAGAGGTCATAGTGAAATGGGTCACCATAGTGAAAACATTATGACTTTGATTAAAAGTAGGTGGGAAATGAAGGCTCCATTGAATCTCTATTGTTCAGTTTAAGATTGTGAACCTATAAACATGTTCCTTCCCATCAAAATGAATGACGCCTATGTCTAGGGTTGCAGATTTAGGCAGGGATCCTCAGGCCACTTAAGGTGAAATGCTGTGATATGTTGACATATCTTGACTCTAAGACTTGCAAGCCCAGTAAATAGAAGTATACTGACTGCTTCACCAATCAAAGGTAAGGAACCAATCTGGTGTTTCCAACAGACTTTGATAGCACAGATCTTTAGCTCATAGGTATCAGTTTTGTTGAATTCAACAGGACAAAGCTAATTTAATTCTATGAATTGTTACTTTATGGCCTTGTCATGCAAGTCATTCATTTGCTGCTATGCTCAGTGCAAATTCCGGGTGGCCAAATTGCAAGGCTATTGCCTGGGTCACTCTTGGATTCATGCCATCAGATACACAAAAAAATCTGGCATTTTTTTACTTTGTGATTGGAAGTCACCTATCTCCACCAGTGGTGTAGGCTCCAGCACAAGAACAAAATGGAAGGAGGGAAAAGGACTGGAAAAGCCAAATAATAGCAAGGGAAGAAAAAGAAAGAAAGTCTTAGAGCACTTTGGCTTTTTGAAAGAAATATATAAACAGGTACATTGATTTTGTTTCATATTTCCCCATCTTTTCCCTCCCTCCCCCTTTCCTACTAGTTCTTTGAAGATGATTGCCCTGCTCCGCATTAAAAGATGTTATCAGTCCAAAAGAGCAAGTGTGCTCTTACACTAACTAATATCTGCTCAAACGTACCTGACTGCATTGGAAATGTTGCAGTAGATTGGTATAGCAGAGAATAATGAACCGCTGCACCCCATTGAAATGTAATTACACAGCACTCTTGTTCTTAAACCTATAAGGTGAAAGAAAGATGAATAGTGAAAGTAAAAACCGCTGACCCTTCAAAGTTTAATTTACGTTATGCATTCCCTTGCCCTTCTGATAGGTTTTAGAAAGGTCATAATTTAGGGTATTTTGCCGTTGATAAATGATCTGTATGTTTGTGTTCACACGCACCAATTGATTTGTTGTAGCCAAAATATTGTTTTTATAACAACCTGCAGTAGGCAAACAACAGACAAAAGGAAATCCTAGTAGGAGGTGAAGCGAAATTTGATCCTCCTTGGGATGGAGGTGGGAGGCAAGAAGGATCGGAGTCTGGTTTAAAAGGAAGGAGTGGCTTGGTTGAGGTCTGTTAATTTCCTCAGGGCACCTTATACAAGTGTTTGCCCCATGACGAGCATCTAAGCTCTTGGTGCAGTTCCAGCTGATCACAATGGTTTTGTGTTGTCCAATGCCAAAAAATCTTTGCAACTTGGAGAGCTCCCTAGGTGGCAAAGGGTTGTTGGGGCAATTTTCCCGCCTTTCTAGCCTTGGATGAGGCTCCTTGTTTCCGGGCCCAGTTGATGCATTATGCATCAGGGCTGCCTGCAACTGACAGCCCCTCAGCCAGCGTCTACTTGAAAAGCAATGGTGCTAATCAAAGTCGACACATTTGAATGTCCAGACACACACACAGAGAAATTTACTAATCAAAAAGTGTATTTCCTAGGGCTGTCTCCAGAGAAATCCGCAGGAAGAAATTGGAATAATTTATTAGCTTACAAGTTTTCGTTGACAGTTAGCCCAAGGCTATTTATCTCTGTAATAGAGAACGTCTCCAATGTGGCAAAATTGACCAAATCAAACAGCTTTGATCAGAAAATGAATCTGGCAAGGCTGTCTGTCTGCCGGTCCCTGGGGAATGGCGGGAAACAAACAAAAAGATTTAACAAGTGGTCAATAGGAAAGAGAGAGAGAGAGAGAAAATTTGCAGGCTGCAAACTCCAGGAGCTTGCAATAGTTCTCTCTCTCTCTCTCTCTCTCTCTCTCTCTCTCTCTCTCTCTCTCTCTCTCTCTCTCTCTCTCACACACACACACACACAAACACACACATTACTGAAGAAATAAATTATGTGTCTCATCATAATGTTTAACTCTGTAGTTATGCATAATCGCAGTCATGCAGTCCAAACTGAGACGCAATTCTTGGCTAAAGTGCATGAAGATAAATAGTTCCAGCAAAAGGGTGGGGGACATGCCCTAATTTATCCTTTAAAGGAAAGGAAAGAAGGACACTCTCCGTAGCTGTATGCATCCTTTTTCTTTTTTTTTTACACTATTTGCCCCTGAACCAAAAATTGGATTAGGCATTGGGAGCAACTTAAGAGGTTTTGAGTTGTCAGTTTAGATTTGGGGTGTGTGTGTGAAAAGGTTCATTTTTGCTAGTTTGCTGCATGGCCAGAGGTGTTGCCATTCTCCTCCAGTATCCTCTCAAATCAAACATGTCAACTATTTAGCTGCAAATTAATTAGATGGGAATTAATGCTTTGGATAAGCACATTAAAAACCAACACTAAATACTTACAATTACATAAGCAGCATATCAGGCAATGAACAAGATTGGCTAGAAAAGTAGCATCTTTATGTATTGTGGGTTTTGTGTCTAATACAAACAGGACAAAAAGTACATTTCCTAATTTCCTGCTAGCTTGAGACAGCAGTCAGCTCCTGGCAGACAGCAGCAGCATCTATAGATCTTGGTGCAAACTGTATTTACTCACTAGGATTACTATCTGTGGATAGTTATGTCCTAAATATTTTCACCAGTTTCTCAACGTACTGCTATTAATATTGTGCTTTGTGTCATCACACTCGAGTAGCTAGGGTGGTCAGGTGAAGAACAGCACAAGGCTCTTGCACCTTTAATTTCTGCACAGAAGAGGAATTTGAGTAGATGAATTTGTCATACAAGTTACACCTGCTGACTATTTCTCTTATGCACATTATTTGGCCATCCATAGGTATAGTGGGCAATTTCTTCTGTACTGGGATCATATTTTCTGGGGCATTTAAACCATACAGGGTGCCCAAAGCAGTTTCTGTGCCAAAACTGGGCGTAAACTCCAACTGACATGGAATGGATCTTGAACACCAGTTTCCTCCAATATCGCTTGCTTAAGAACCTTGCCCAAGAAGGGCAGATTGGCAACTGGCCAAATGCAGGGAGGGTTTCTTAAGGAGTGGTTTTACCACTCCCTCCTTCAAGCAGGCAGGGGCAACCCCAGAGCTTTCCAAACTTTTCATGTGGGTGACACACTGTTGAGACATGCATCATTTCATGACACAGTAATTCAGTTTTTCTGAGGTTAAACTAACCCCTTTCCAGCCCTGGGAGGAGCTTGGGGAGTGTTTGTGTGACACACCTATACACTGCAGCTGACACACTATGTAATGTGTTGCAACACAGTTTGGAAACCTCTGGACTACCCCCTCTTGCAGGGAAGCATTAATCACTTCCCTGGCCCAGCCAACTGTCCCCTCCCTGCTACTTTTTATCAGCCAAGAGGGGCAAGGGTCCAGAGCACAAATGATCACCCTGACCAATCCAAGCACCTTGCCCATGTCCTTGAGCCTTACTAACAAACTCATCCAACATAACAGGACTAGACAGTGCTCTGGACACCTCAAGATTTATCTGATGCAAGCAATCTCAGTGGATGCAAGCAATTTTATCTTCAAAATGCTTTGCCTACAAGTCACTAATAATAATAATAATAATAATAATAATAATAATAATAATATAATTTATATCTTGCCCATCTGGCTTGGTTTCCCCAGCCACTCTGGGCAGCTTACAACATAGTAAAAAACAAAACATCAAACATTAAAAACAAAATGTCACATACAAACAACAAACCAATAAATCAATAGAAACCAATAACAACAATGATAACAATTAACAACAACAACAACAACAACAACAGAGTTAGTGTTGGTTCAACCACATCCATAGATCAAGACTGTTAAAGGCCCTGTACTATCTGTAAAAGCTCTGCTGGACAGCATAGTAAGGATGCAATGAAAGCAGCAAAGTATACCTTCTTTGCTGCCTTCACTGCCACTAAGTAGGCTTGATGATAAACCCTCACCAGAGCTCAGTTGTATTTGACTAGGGTTTCCTCCACTTGCATTCAAGCTGGCTTCCAGCTTGTCTCATTGCCCTAAGTTCTGGAGTATACTGTTGAGTTAAGTGGGCTCCATGAAGCAGGAGAAGGGTGCTTAGGAGCAATAGTGTCAATGGCCTGAGTCATTTGGATGTTCCAGAGGTTGGCCAGGGCTTTGACAGCAGCGCCAGTCATAGCATCCAGAAAAATCCCCGAGAGCATTCTGGAAACCCATTGGATCTATCAGCCTCTGAGGGCAAACCATCCTAATAAGTCCCCTACCTCTGCAGAGGGTAAAGGTGCTGAAAGGGAAGTGATCTGACTATGACAAGAGACTGATGTAAACATCCCCAACTTTTAGATTATTCTTTTCATGCCCAGTTGAGAAAACAAGGTCCAGAGTGTAGACTGCCACATGCATTGGGACGATGACATGTTGGGCCAGCCCCATGGTAGCCATGAAATCTGCCCTGATGCTGAACCAAGTAACAAACCCTGTGCCATGGGGGGACCTCAAGTGAATTGAAATAGTTGATCAAGATTGTTGGCTTCAAGGCTTCATTTCCCAAGAGCCCAGGAAAGGTAGTTTGGGGATCATTTATTGATTACTGAGGCTCCAAACATGGATAGTTCAATGGAAGAGGTGTGGTATGTTGAACTAACCAGACAAAAGGATTAAACATGGTTTAGTGTTTATATATATATATATATATATTCATTGATGGTTCTTCTGACTCATTCCTTGTACAGCTCTAAAAATTAGTAGCTAAGACATATTAATTAGTCCATTGATTATTCCAGCTTCTAATAGTTCCCCCAAATTCATTTACATCCTTCCTCACTATGAAATGTTAGACTAATGAATGAAGCAACACAGATGATATATTCTAATTCAAGCCCAAAGTAATATGCTTCTGTCAAGCCATAACTGAAGTATCACTGAATAAAGAATATTCTATTGTCACTTGAAAGACCTCTGCATGAGGCTCAGACATCATGACTGTGATGGAAAAGTTCATTTTGCTGGACCGGTTAAATCAACAAGTGTTTCTTTTTCTTCTTTTTCTTTCCCTGCCAGCAAATGGTTAATGAACGGCAGCCTCATTGGCCATGGTTCCAGGAGGGAGAGTTTAAAAGGAAAGGATTTGAGGAGAGACGGGGAGTTAGGAATTGGGGGTTGGTTTTGGACTGTTGGAATTGAGGTTGGAGAGGTTAGGACAGGCATAGGCAACCTTGGCTCTCCAGATGTTTTGGAACTACAACTCCCATGATCCCTATCTAACAGGGCCAGTGGTCAGGGATCATGGGAGTTGTAGTTCCAAAACATCTGGAGAGCCAAGGTTGCCTATGCCTGGTTAGGAGATAGGGAGACAGGTTGAGGTATAGCGAGAGAATGGGAGAAAGAGTTGGTTCTGGGTAGAAACATTCACTCTGAGCGTATTGTGAAGGAAAGAGTGTGGTGTCCTGTAGGAGGAATAGACCGGAATTTTACTGGGAGGCAGAGGCTGAGCCAGTAGAAGTAGGAGCTGGAAAGGAACAGCCTACTTGGGACTCAAATCTAGTCCAGAGGAGAGAGATTCTTCTAAGGAAAAGAAGAAACTAATTTATCTGAGTGAGAGCGGGGTCCACTGGTGTGAGAGGAAAAAGTGTCAACGCACCCGTCACATTTTAAAAATGTCCTGTTTAAAGTAGCTACTAAGAAGATAGCACCATTATTGAAACACTGATAATATTTAGCCTTAGATCTTATTTTCATCAAAAACTGGCCCTGTGGTATTATTACTTATTCAGCATCTGACTAATGAGTTGGATGAGAACAAATTGACTGTAGCTCCAATCAAACATGAGGGAATAGATGCTTGTTGGGAAGGGGAAACATTTTGGAGCGTGGAATAAATGCTATTTCAGAATCATTTTTGGAGCTGTAAGTTTTTCTTTTACTTAAAATGGCTCCATACAGTCAGACGCTTAAGCAGACCCGATGGTATTCATATGTAGGCACCCATAATCCACAGAACATGACAGCACCCTTTTGTATAATAATCTAAGGTGATTCAAGGGTCCGGATCTTGGTAGAGACTACATTATTATTATTTTTTAAATTAATTAAAATACTTCCTAAAATGCCTTCTGCATCGTATCTACATTTTTGAACTTTATCACTATTCTTAGCTTGTAATGAAGCAACTTGAAACACAAAGTATCTCTGCATGAGATAGAGGGAAGGCACTTAGGACTAATTTCTTTCTGCGTCAAGTGGCACAAATTTATGCATGTTCATTGGCTCTGTCACCTGATTAAAGAAATGTTAATCAATTGCATGAGGATTAGTCAATCAGTTAATCTGATCTACATACACTTGTGCATCAGTAAAATAATAGCTTTCAGGGGGGAAAGCATGCATCCTGTGTTTTTAGATGATGAATGCACATGTTATAGCAAGGACTCTCTCAGGGTACTGCAGACCTACATATTTTTGGTGTAAGATTGCTTTAAAAGTGCACTCATTATATTTCATTCATACATGTACTCTTTAGGGCTGAGTTCAGGGAGGGAAGTTCTGGAAGTTGGAAGTATGTGTCTGAATCCAGCACTGATTGGCTGATACCTGTGACTGACTGACTGATTTTATTTATATACGGCTTTTCCGCAATTGGCTGTGCCCAAAGTGACACACAGCAGACATTCAAAACTTCAATATCTTCAACAGCTGGGATACCTCAGTCGGTAGAGTGTGAGACTCTTAATTTCAGGGGTGTGTGTGTTTGAGCCCCATGTTGGGCAAAATATTGCAACACTGCAGGGGGTTGGACTAGATGACCCTCAAGGTCCCTTTCAACTCTAAAATTCTATGGTTCTATGATTCTCAGAAGTTAGTCCCTGGGAGTTACTCTTAGTTACGTATGTTTTGGATCAAAGCGTAATTGACGAAATATTGTAGCCCTAGTATTTATGCAAATATCCTGCCAAAGCTCAACTCAGTATTTTTTCTTTTTTTGCAAAAAGCTTTTCAATATAATACCTAGAGCTGTTTAGATGAATGTGGGGGTAAGTGAGAGGGGGTGAGGATTAAATGTCCTCCTGTGTGCCCTATTGTATGGTAGAAATACTTCAGGTTCTGCTGCTCTTAAACATATATTAACTCTCACACAATTCTGAATAGCAGAGCAAAATGACTGCTGCTGTCTCTTTAAGACCTTTGATCATTAGCCTTGCAATGACACCTAACTAACTAGAATCACTGCTTGAAAATTCACTCATGAATCATGACTTCAGCTAGACTCCAAGACCTTAGGTCTCCTTTGACCTTAAACACTTTCCTCAATGCCATTAAATAAATTAAATGTTTAAATTACTTATATTAGCTTTAATTATATAATTATAGAGTCAATGAGAAATAAATCTGGAAAGGAGAGACTTTAATTTAAAGAACTAGCTTTAACTTTGAAGTGGATGAATGCTCTAGTAGAAAGAGTTGAAACAGCAGCTTGCTGATTTTAGATTGGGTAGCAGACAAAGCTTACTTGAAATACCGTAACACATGATGACCATGTAAATCAGACTGCTGTCCAATTTGGTTTGCAGTAAACTCATTTTTTGTAGAGAAGAGCCCAGGATGGTGTGACAGTAGGTGTGTTAAAAGTAAAAATGCTTCTCTGGGCTGGAAGCGGAAGCTGAGGGAGACCGGTGAGAGTGCCTGCCTGTCCGCCTTGGAGGAAACATCCCATTGCCGGCTGGCCTGGGTTGGAGCGGGCATGAAGATGCCAGTGGCGGTGATGGTGGCGGTGAGTGGCACCCTTGGCTACCAGAAGCTGCTGGAGCAGTGACAGACTCAGGAGCTGGAGGCCCCTGGAGGAATAGCAACACCACCTGTTTATCCTAGCTTGATACTTTTTACATAATGACATGAACAATGCACAGTATTTGTGGAAAAGTTAAATTGCTTAACTATGAGCCACTTTGAAAGCCTCAGATATGGCACATACAATGTAAAGAACACAGAGACACATAACAACTAAATATAATGACTAACAAGTATGTATCCTGCCTTCCCCAAGCGAGTGACCTCTAGATAATATTGGACTACAACACGCATCACCCCAGATTATTGGCTGTGGTAACTGGGGCTGATGGAAGTTGTAATCCAGTGGTGTCCAAACTTTTTTCAAAGAGGGCCAGAAGGGCCAACCAAAGTTGTTGACCTTTTTTAAAGGATTGGAGTTGTTCAGCTTTAGGATTTTACCCCCGGAAATAAACTGCCACAGGGCAGGGGCCGTATTAAACCAACTGGCAGGCTGGATTAGGCCCCCAAAATGGACTTTGGACATGCCTGTTGTAATCAAACAACATCTGGGGGGCACTAGGTTGGGAAGGAATTATAATCAAAGATGGGCAAAATATGTGACAATGACCGCTCCCCACATCAAATGGGGGGGGGGTGACTTTTGCATGGTTGCGCGCAGCCCCCTGGATCCCAGTGCGGCTCCTGGTAGTTTGGTCTGGCTTCATCCTCCCCAGGCAGGATACCTGAGGTCTCCGCCTACCTCAGTCAACTGCCCAATCCTGCCTGGGGAGGCGTTGCCAGGGGGTTGACCAGATAAGGGGAGGGACCGCCCTGCCTATACAACAGAAGGTGGTGTAGCTTACCTGGGAAGCATGCCTGCTGTAACCAAATAACATCTGGGGGGCACTGGGTTGGGAAGGAATTATAATCAAAGATGGGCAAAATAATGTGACAACATATTTTTATTTAATTCATTCTCAGTCTGCCGGGCAATTCACTATGAAATTTAATTTAGATATGAAATTGAGTTGCTATGTGTACTCATAGCTGAACTGGGGAAGTTGATTTGATAAATGAGGATTTTTAAAACTGCATGTTTAAAATTTGCATGAAAATAATAGGGTATTTTCCCCTGGAACAGTAGATGCGTATGTAATGCCCTATATAACTGCGTTGCCTTACATGCCTCACCTCCAGATCACCTGCTTTTATAGTTGTAGAGATAAGCATACAATTAGCATGTGTGTGTGTGTGTGGTTGTGGCAGGGAGGCCAAGACATTTAACTTCTCCTGTATTATTGAAACCATTTGCAGGCTCTTGGATGAAGGGTCAAGAACACAACAGCCAAAGATAGTAATGTAAGTGTTAATAATTCAAAATCCATAAGGAAACAAAAGGCACTATAAAGAGTTGAAATCAGGTCCAGACCATCTCATCGTAGGGCAGCCCAAAATTCAGGTTCAGACCATCTCATCATAGGGCAGCCCAGAATCAGTTTCATCCGGATTTTTAATGAACAGTTGATTTTGGTTGGTGTGCAAGTTCAACTTCACTGCCATTTAAATATTAATAACAATGTTGACAGTTTTTCTATCAACCTCAAAGTGCATTCCCTGAATGCATAGTTTAGCATTAATCTGCCTAGGAGGATACTACCAGAAGCAGCATCCCTCTGGCAAGTTCATCACTCACACTTCAGTTGTAACATATGCCAAGTCATAGCACACAGATCACCTCTGTCACTCTAAGAGTTTTCAGGCCACCACTACACATTCCTGGTGACAGCTGTGTGGAGATTCTCTATGTGATTGTGGCCATTCATGTGGTAGCAACTTTGGAATGTTACAGCTGGAGAGCTTTTCATAGATATGCTGTTCTCATTTTGTGTCCAAGTAATTTAAAATAAAGTGCCTATTACAGTTATTTTTCCATGTAAAATTTAGTAATCTTTTGTTAGAATGTTGAACAGGTCACACTGACATTTCAAATGTTACTTGTATAAGTGGGACTATGAAAAAATATATATCCAGTGTCCTCTTTCTGAAAATATAGCATGCGCCTTAGGAAAGCACACACTAAATGCAGCATGCACTAAGTGCAAACTAAGTGGCATAGGTCAATGGGAGAAGACAAAATAGTGGATGAGTTAAGGAATTAGACCAAACAAGGATATTTAATGTACCGTATTCCCTCCAGAATAGCCTGCAATGTTAGAGAGGTTCATTGTGTGAGTTAAAGTCACTCTAGGGCAGTTCTAACTTGCATGACTAATATTTACTTAGCTGATCACCAAAGGTCTCACTGATCTTGGCAGCATTACAAGGCTTGTATTTTCCACACAGATGAACTGTTCTTGAACAATTTCTCCAATGAATTAGGCACAAATGTGCTTTACTTCAGCATCAGACATGCATGGCCATTCATTCTGCCAACCTTATTTCTCAAACAAATATGCTTATTCTGGCAAATACAGGCAAAGTTTGCTTTTGTATTTTTCTCCAGTAATTGCCTTAGGCAACGAACAAAAACATATGTATATCGTGATGGTTCCAAGAGTTAATGCAAACAAACAGCACTTTTGCTAAAAGTGCATTATTATGCAGTGAATAACTGAAATGTAAATAATACATAATATATAAATATTTCAAATGAACATAGCAGAAACATAACTATGGAACAGAAAGTGGAGGTGTCTCTTTGAATTCAAGCTGTGGGAGTTTGCCTCACTTTCTGTTCCTGAAATTCATTTCTTACCTACGCCCTCCATTCCATTCATATGGCAATGTAACCATTTGTATTAATGTTGTATTGTGCAACAAAATCTGTCTTCACAACTGCAAAAAGGCACATTTGGTCACCTTGTGGGAGATAATCAAACAGTCCACATTATGATTAATACAGAGAACTATAATACAGAAATGTTGGGTGCTCCTGGTAGCAGAAGGAGGAATTCCATAAAAATAGAAATAGAAATAGAAACAAGAATAAGAAATAGTTCTAGAGCCAGAATATTTTACTGCTCAATGATAATGTGTTAGATTCAGACTTTGCTTCCTTAGGCAGGAGTACCCTCTAAGTAGCGTTCTGCTTGGGGAACACTCCTCCCAATAGAGGGGAGGAAGTCATCTTTTATGCATTCCCCACACTAAATCCTCTGGGGCATTGTGTGAGCTGGATGTTGGAGGAGGAAGGGAGAATAGGCAAGAGTTGCCTCCCTTCCTATGTAGGACCCCTCTGCTTGATCAAAAGCTTTCCATGGATGGAAAAGGCCTTTCTGTTCATGAAAGGTGAAGTCTGGATCCAACCTAGAGTTTTTCTTCTGCCATGTTTATAAATGCTGCACCTCAATCATACTCCCTTAGCATTTTTCTAAACTGAAAAGCCCCAAACATTGTAACCTTTCTTCATAGGGGAGTTGCTCTAACCTCTTAATCACTTTTGCTGTCCTTTTCTGAACCTTCTCCAGCTCTATTGTAACGTATTCCCATAGTTATTTAAAATTACATCCCTCAGTCTTTTCTCAGTCTAAATTTCTCATTCAGTTTCCCCTTCCTTTTTTATGAATCTGCCTGAGTTCTCCTGTCTACATCAGATAACAATCTAATGGCTAGTTTGTATGTTTCCTTTAAGAAGAAATCTGTTGTGACTATCTACTCTACTGAAACTCTGGAGCAGATTGTGGAATCCACAGTCACCCAGGGCATACAGAAAGAAGCATGCCAGAGTTAGGTATTTTTCTGCATGCCCAAAGTCCTTCTTTGAACTTCCCAATTTTGGCACAGTTTCACACTGGATGTGGGCCTAGGAGATCTTGGATTAAATCCCAGATTTTGTATTTCAGCCTCAGAAGCTATCTATAAAAATATGAACAGTAGGATTCTTCAAATATTTCCTATGAGCAAACAGAGATTGAGGCATTTTTCTAACAGACAAATGCTACATAATGTATTAAAGAATGACACCAATTAATAGCAGTACCAATGCCAAGTTGAGGGGCTGAATATCTATGTCCCAAAATAGGCCTTGCCAAAGGTTCTGTGTGGAAAATTAAGAATAGTCAAGAAAGGTCAAGCTACCACCCTGATGTCCAAGAGGAATCTCTTACAGGCATTAGCCTGTATCTGTAAAACTGCCGACTAGCCTGCAGCATCCCTGGTTCCTTTCATAAAGAGGATGTTCTGCAAAGACAGGGAGGAGTTTTATAAACTACAAAATGGTTGGTTGCTCACCAGATTACTTTTTTCTTCCCTCATCTCCTCTGTTTGCCTTTGAAATGTACAATAAAGTGTTTGATTTATAGAACATCCACGAGAGAATGGGACAGTTAATCTAAGTGGTCAGCAAAGACAGAGCAGGAATAAAGATGTTAAACTAAAGGAAAGAACATGTAGATTTCCTTACACCAGGAAACTGTAACGGTTAGGAAATATATAAAGAATGGAGAAACAATCTTTCAAAGGGCAGGAAACTTGAGCCATGTTTTGGATCAGTTTGGATCAGTTCCAAAGACTGTTTTGCCTGGTTGTAGTTGGCACAAGTTCATATTTTCAGTGGATTTGCATGTCAGAATGGCTGTATAAATAGTTCAACCTATTCCAGACAACTCATTTGTCTTTATTCAACCCTCTTTTTGAGGTTTTTACATGACAGAGTATTTAGCAATTTGGAACATTCACAAAATTCATTTCAGTACATGCAAATATGCAAAAAACAAACGACAAAGTTATCAATCAGGCCCAGTCTTGGCAGTATAGATGATGCTCTGAGTGTTTACTTTTCCATAGTAGTACCTACCGGTAACTCATAAAGTTCTTTCACAAAATTTGAAATCTCTAAATCTACAGAAGGGAGATGATCAACCAATTCAAGACTGATAATCAAAAGATACACTACAAAGCTGAATGAGTTCATTTGGGTACCTTTGGCAAATAACTTGTTCATTACTGTCACTAATGTATGTTGGAAGACATCTGATTTGAAGTTCATAATTGAAATGTTATGAACACTTCAACATATGGATCTTTCACATCCACTTAATTGCCAGTTTAGTAATAATTTTATGTAATGAGGAATTATTACTAATACGTGAAATACTAAATTGACGTAATCACCAAAAAACCATAATATGACACTTGCAGTATAAAGGATGTTATAATTCCAGGTGTTTTCTGCTTTTTTCCTATAAAAATGTATGTTTGCGTAACATTAAAATTCTCACATAGAATTGTTAGCTACTAATTCTCTTAATCCATGAGAGAGAGAGAGAGAGAGAGAGAGAGAGAGAGAGAGAGAGAGAGAGATATTCAGTGTCAAGGTATTTTCTTTGTACAGTATGTAGTTATGCCTCAGAATATGAATAATATTATCACCTTGGAAGGGTGAGGAGCACTGGCGGAGGAAGAGGTGTGCGGGGGGAACGCACCACCCCTAGCAGCACGTTTGCGGTGGGGTGCCATTGCGGCTGCCCCCCGCACTGGGCACCATGCCCCTGCAGGCAGCGTGTCACGCCCCTGGGACGCATGCCAGCCCCGCCCCTACCTGCTCTCTGCCCCCCAGTGCCGGAGCATGAAGCTCTGCCACTGGTGAGGAGCTGAAAGTTAGGGAAGATGTGAGATCAGAAGAAGCTTGACTTGGCAGGTAGATTGTAGTGCAGTGAGAGCATATGGGGAACTTACAGGAAATCATAGAGAATCATAGAATCATAGAGTTGGAAGAGACCACAAGGGCCATCCAGTCCAACCCCCTGCCAAGCAGGAAACACCATCAAAGCATTCTTGACATATGGCTGTCAAGCCTCTGCTTAAAGACCTCCAAAGAAGGAGACTCCACCACACTCATTGGTAGCAAATTCCACTGCCCGAACAGCTCTTACTGTCAGGAAGTTCTTCCTAATGTTTAGGTGGAATCTTCTTTCTTGTAGTTTGAATCCATTGCTCCGTGTCTGCTTCTCTGGAGCAGCAGAAAACAACCTTTCTCCCTCCTCTATATGACATCCTTTCATATATTTGAACATGGCTATCATATCACCCCTTAACCTTTGTTGAGGTGGCAAACAGACGCAACACAAAGGTAGTATATTCCGGGGGTGACCCAGAGCAAAAGCAGGAGCCCCCTTTTATTGAGATTTTGTAACCAAGTAAATCATTAACAATCAGTGCAGTCTTCCTCCAATGACAGTCAGGACATCCCAGAAAAGGTGGAACTTCCCCATGTGTCACATCCTGCCAACACCCAATTTTCCCTCCATAAGGGAAGTGCCTGATCCTCACGTATCCCTCAAACACCTCCTTGTCACATGTGCACTCTTTACACATCCCCCTCCCCTCAATCTTGTGACTGCTGCTAGCCTCCCAGAATCTCCTCCCCATTCCATTGTTTTCCTCCCAACCTGGGTTCAACCTCTCTGGCTTGGACCTGCTTCCCTTGTTATAACTTGCCCAAACCAGTTCCATCCTGTTCTCCCCACCTCTGCCCAGTCCTATGGTGACCTGCTGCCCTGCTCTGTCCTAATGACCTAACCTATAGATACGTGTATGCTTATACCGACGTACAATGTGGCTTGCCAGCATTGCACGCGATAACCTTTTACATTTGACAGCTCTCCTGCCAGGCTTGATGCGGCTTGCCGACATCAACCCCAGAATCACTCCCACAAACCTTCTCTTCTCCAGGCTAAACATACCCAGCTCCCTAAGCCATTCCTCATAAGGCATCGTTTCCAGGCCTTTGACCATTTTGGTTGCCCTCTTCTGGACACGTTCCAGCTTGTCAGTATCCTTCTTGAACTGTGGTGCCCAGAACTGGACACAGTACTCCAGGTGAGGTCTGACCAGAGCAGAATACAGTGGTGCTATTACTTCCCTAGATCTAGATGCTATACTCCTATTGATGCAGCCCAGAATTGCATTGGCTTTTTTAGCTGCTGCATCACACTGCTGACTCATGTCAAGTCTGTGGTCTACCAAGACTCCTAGGTCCTTTTCACATGTACTGCTCTCAAGCCAGGTGTCACCCATCCTGTATTTGTGCCTTTCATTTTTTTTTGCCCAAGTGTAGTACTTTACATTTCTCCTTGTTAAAATTCATCTTGTTTGCTTTGGCCCAATTGTCTAATCTGTTAAGGTCATTTTGAAGTGTGATCCTGTCCTCTGGGGTATTAGCCACCCCTCCCAATTTGGTGTCGTCTGCAAACTTGCTCAGGATGCCCTCAAGCCCATCATCCAAGTCATTGATAAAGATGTTGAATAAGACTGGGCCCAAGACAGAACCCTGTGGCACCCCACTAGTCACTACTCTCCAGGATGAGGAGGAGCCATTGATGAGCACCCTTTGGGTTCGGTCAGTAAGCCAGTTACAAATCCACTGAATGGTAGCATTGTCTAGCCCACATTTTACCAGCTTCTTTACAAGAATATCATGGGGCACCTTGTCAAAGGCCTTGCTGAAATCAAGATAGGCTACATCCACAGTGTTCCCTTCATCTACCAGGCTTGTAATTATGTCAAAAAACGAGATCAGATTAGTCTGACATGACTTATTTTTCAGAAACCCATGCTGACTTTTAGTGATCACAGCGTTCCTTTCTAGGTGCTCACAGACCGTTTGCTTAATGATCTGCTCTAGAATCTTTCCTGGTATTGATGTCAGGCTGACTGGGCGGTAATTGTTTGGGTCCTCTCTTTTCCCCTTTTTGAAAATAGGAACAACATTTGCCCTCCTCCAGTCTGCTGGAACTTCGCCTGTTCTCCAGGAATTTTCAAAGATTATTGCTAGTGGTTCTGAAATCACCTCTGCCAGTTCTTTTAATTCTCTTGGATGTAGTTCATCTGGCCCTGGAGACTTGAATACATCTAAACTAGCCAAGTATTATTGTACTACCTCCTTACTTATTCTGGGCTGTGTTTCCCCTGCTGAATGATCAGCTCCATATTCTTCAGGTCGGGAATTGTTTTCTTTTTTGGAGAAGACTGAGGCAAAAAAGGCATTGAGGAGTTCTGCCCTTTCTCTGTCCCCTGTTTGCATTTCACCATCTTCTCCTCTAAGTGACCCTACTGTTTCCTTGTTCTTCCTTTTGCTACGGACATACCCATAAATGCCCTTTTTGTTGCTTTTAACCTCTCTGGCGAGCCTGAGTTCATTCTGTGCTTTAGCTTTTCTGACTTTGTCTCTACATGTGCTGGCTATATGTTTGAATTCCTCTCTGGTGATTCCCCCCTTTTCCATTTTTTGTACATATCCCTTTTAAATCTTAACTCAGTTAAAAGTTCTTTAGATAGCCACCCTGGCTTCTTTAGGCACCTTCCATGTTTCCGTCTCATTGGTATTGCCTGAAGTTGTGCTTTTAATATCTCTCTTTTAACAAACTCCCTTCCCTTTTAGTATTTCTGTCCATGGGATCTCACCCAGCGCTTCCCTAAGTTTTCTGAAGTCGGCTTTCTTAAAGTCTAGGATTTGAGTCTTAGTATGCTTGGTTGCTCCTTTCCGCTGAACAATAAACTCCAGAAGAGCATGATCACTCCCACCTAATGATCCTGCCACTTCTACCCCACTAACCAGGTCATCACTATTGGTTAGGACCAGATCTAAAATGGCTGATCCTCTTGTTGCTTCTCCCACTCTCTGGACAATGAAATTGTCTGCAAGGCCAGTGAGGAATCTGTTCGACCTTATGCTCTTGGCTGAGTTTGACATCCAACAAATATCAGGATAGTTGAAATCCCCCATTACTACTATCTCACCTCCTTTTGAATGCCTGGTCATCTGTTCCAGGAAGGCATCATCTGTGTCCTCAGTTTGGCTTGGGGGTCTATAGTAAACTCCCACAATGAGATCACTGTTATTTTTCTCTCCCTTAATTTTGACCCAGATACTCTCAACTTGGCTTTGAAGTTTTAAATCCTGGATCTCTTCACAGGTATACACATCCCTGACATTTAACGCTCCTCCTCCTCCTCTCTGAGGCACCTTCCAAATCTGAGCTTCTGAATATAGACAGACTTTTTAATGGCATTATAAAAGCATTTCAATATACCAGAAATCCTATTTGATCTCAACTTCTGCAGCCAGTTTCTCTGAATATTGTAAAATGGAGTACCATCTCTTATAGTAAGAAATACACATTATTTTCCTCAACTGAGGGGTGTGTGAGTGAAGAATCTTTAGGAAGAGACTATTAAGATGTGACCTTGGATCTCTAGTACACAAATCCAATGATTGATCATTGGTATCAATCTGATGTTTAATATTGTACTAGGACCTTGTATTGTTACCATAGCAGTTATGTTGAAGAGTATGTACCTTTTAGTATTTCTAACTTTGGGTGCACTATGGAATCATATTGCATGTTGTGTGGGGAATGGTTGTGTGTGCCGCCATTATCATGAATTCATTGGGTTGTAGTCAACTAATCTTTACCCAGAGTAGTTCCATTAAAATTAATAGACCAAAGTTAGTCACAACCATTTGTTTAAATGAGTCTACTCTGAGTAAAAGGTAAGGTAAAGGTACCCCTGACCATTAGGTCCAGTTGTGGACGACTCGGGGGTTGCGGCGCTCATCTAAGTCGTCTTCCATTTGTGGATGCCATGTGAGTGTTGTCACTGGTACAACCTCTGACTCAGGCTTTGACAGTGTGTTTAAGGATGCTTGAGGAATGTCTGCCATTTCCCTACCATTTTGGAATTTTCCTAGTTACATTCCCCGCCCCGTGGCTGTGCTGGTATAGGATATGGTAACTCTTCCATTGATGTATCTCTACCCCAGTGTAATTAGGGTATGAGCTTGTTATGATTAGGCAGGGCCACCCTAAGACATTTTGCTGTCTGAGGCGAAGGACAAGATGGCACCCCCCCCCCGGGCACATACAGAAGTCAACTAGACAGGTAGTCTGCCCTAGAGGCAGTTGGGGTTCACATCATGGAGTCAGTTTTTACAGCATGGATGGGGATAAAGAAAGAAATACACCCATAGTTCCTGTGATATCTGATATTCTAACCCATTTAAATTGTCTGCACTATAAATTTAACCATCTCAGTTCTAAGGTTCATGTTTAGCTTTACACTGCTGCAGTTAAAGCAATATCACAGCAAGTAGAAGGGAGCTCTCTAGCTCCATTGCACTTGACAGAGAGTATTGTGTCAGTACAATAATCTTGAGACTACTCCAGTGATGAGGGGCCTCCATTGTGTTCTTAGCTGTATTGAGCCAAGGACTGGGAAGTGATACTTTTGTTGTTGGAAGCACAAGTCATGCTGCCAGGGTAGGATTTTGGGGTGGAAATTCAGGGCATCTTTCAGCAGAGAGAGCAGAAGGGTCTGTAAGTGCAGCAGGGCTGGCTTCCCACATTTAGGAGTTGGTGAACTAACACAACACCTTCTAAAATGTCTCATCAACCCAATAAGTCTAAAATATTAGATTTCCAAACTAGGCAACTCAAAGAATGAGTCATGTGCTTCTCAGTGCTAGAATCTCAGTACCCTGTGAGCCACTTTTCCAGCATAGATGTTCTTTTGGATACAACTGTAGGAATTTACTATACATTAATACTTGTTTATCTTTTGCAGTAATTGTATTGAAGGCCTTTGATTTAACCAGTGCTACAGATCTGGTCTTTGCTTTACCCAGTTTAATATACAAAAGGAAATTGAGAATGAATATTAAAGGATCTGATGTCATATTTTTGTATTATTTAAAAAATGTGAAAAATAAAACACTGAATATGCTCTTTCAGAAGGTCTTTAGCTCCATAACTTATTTTTGTCTGAAACATGCTAAACAGCAAGAATAATATTAGGGGGAAACATTTATTTTATGTGTGATGGCTGGCAAGAGAGAAATTCATTTATCTTCATTTTTGTATTTTAAAATCCACATAATTTAGTTCACACTGGAGCACTAAGCTGAATGTTAATCATTTTTCTTTGTCTTCTGCATTATAGACAGAATGCCCCCCCCCGCCCAATTATTCTCTTGTTTTTAATTCTAAGCCAAACTGTGGCAATTCAGGTATACTCAAAGAATCCTTCCCAGCATATGATGTAATACCAGTTTTGCTTTGTAGATAAGTAATATTTTTCATGGAGAAGAAGTGTTCCCTGAGGCTAAGATGTCCACTGAAAGCCCAAACTAGTAAAGTGTCTAGAACTGAGGTTCTCAGATTGTGTTCCATGGACCACTAGTCACCTGTGAGCTGTATTCAGGTGATCTATGGAAAGGTTGTACAACTGCTAAGAATATCTGTACTTGATTAATTTTTTCTCTCGTAATGGAGAATGACATCACATAACTTTGCTTAAAAAGGGGTATATTCATTGCATTAGAAAGGCAAGGTTGTGAGCTATGAGTAGTGCTTTGAATTGCAGAAGGAAAAAAAGGATAGAGGTCTGCTGAGACTAACAGGTTCAAGTGGTCCATTAAAAAAAACGGTTTGAGGAACACTGGACTAGAGAATGGATTTGAATGTGAGAAACCGAGATACAAATCCTGGCTGAGTTCTGAAGTTCACAGGATCTTACAGACGTGTGGAGAAACTATACAGACCAGACTGGGGTAGACACTAGACTAGAGAGAGGGGGCATGGATTTGTTGAGATCCTAGTGGCTCTACAAAGTTAGGCATAATGAGAGTTAACCTAATCTTAAATAGGCATTGAATGAGACCCATTATTGTTTTTGATTCATTTCACTTTTGGGGAATTTGCTTTTCTTAAAAAAATTGTAGCCATTGGCCTTTGAATACAAATACTTGGCAATATTTCTTTGCAGTTCTTTTGTCAGGATGCATTTAAAGGTATCCTGCATGTTTAAGAGCTTACAGCTATTTGTCTAACTTGGGATGAATAAGCCTCCATGACTAGGAAAGTGTCACAACTGCAGTAAAGTAACTACATGCATCAGTTAGAAATTCAGAATAGATGGTATAAAGTGTGTATATCATGTGTGTTTGGAAGTCTGGTTTTCAGATTTTGCTTTTGATACTTATTTATAAACCCCATCTACTGCTATTTGTACAATGACCGTTCTTGCTTAGAATTCTTTTAAGTACTGTGCATTAATCAAAAGAAAATAATGGCTGAACAAACTCAAAAACAAAATGTAGTGGAAATCTAGAAAACTTGTACAAGTGTTTACTTCAACAACAACGAAGGGGTGTAGCTCAGTGGTAGAACATGTGCTTAACATATAAAAGGTCCTAGGTAAGTCTGGGAAAGACTCCTTCCTGAAATCCTGGAGAACCACTGCCTGTCTGTACTTGTTCGAATTGGTATGTCAGCTTCCCATGTTCCTATTGATGAAGTTGTTGAATAGAAGTGATTCTATTAAGATATTTTTGGAGCAAAATATTACTTCTACACACAGCACAAATATGTTCCTTGCAAACATGCTTGATTCAAAGTAAATGAATCAATGCCTGAATATTTACATTAAGTTTTAAAAATAATAATGATGGTGACTGCATGTGTTTTCTTGGAAAGATACCATATTTGGCACATTGCAAAGAAACAGCATACACAAAGTTATTATGTGAAACAATAGCATACACGACGGGCTTACAGATCATTTTTGAATGTCTCAAAGGAAGTTTGCTTTAATTTTCCACAAAATAAGGACAGGCAGATGAATAGACAGAAAAATTAATGTCTATAAGTAAGGTGACAAATACATTTAACACTTAGAGAAACACAGTGATGTAATTGTAAGTCTCAGAGCTATCAAAAGATAAATACATTTTCCAAGACAGCATGAGTACTGAGAAGTGAACTGGTACAGTACATATTTTAATATAATCCCATAGTGGTAGCCTGACCATGTTAATCTGCTACAACAAAAGCATACACAAAAAATGAGTCCCATGGCACCTGAGCCCTAAAGGTGATTTACACCAGCATGTCATGGTTAGGTGAACATGGAGGAAGTTTTGGAGATGTTGGACTTTGTGATACCTATAATGAGTCAAATTATTTTTTTTATTATAATTCTTAAAACTACAGCATGAGTAAGTGTACATGAGAGTATGCAGTTATTCTGAGGTGATAAAAAATAAAATTAATCAAGCACACTCTTGTTACTCTTTACCTAATTCAGAGAATCAATGAAGAGAATAAACTTGGTTTTTTAGTTCTCTTTCAACAAAATTATTTTGTCACAGCTTCATATGCGTCCAACTATGTTTTGCATCTTTCAGTTCTTCACTTCATGATAATAAAAATAAAAATAATAAATAATTATTTTCTTGTTTATACTCTGGGGAATAAAGCATCAAACATTAAAAACTTCTTGATACAGGGCTGCCTTCAGATGTCTTCTAAAAGTTATGTACCGTAGTTTTTTATCCCCATAACATCTGAAGGAAGGGCATTCCTCAGGGAGGGTTCCCTGTAACTTCGCTTCTCACACTCAAGGAACCAGCAGAACACCCTCAGAGGACGACCTCAGTGTCCAGCTTGAATCATGGGGTGGTGATGCTCCTTCAGGTATACTGGGTTGAGGCCGTTTAGGGCTTTAAAGGCCAGCACTAACACTTTGAATTGTGCTTGGAAACATATTGGGAGCCAGTGAAGATCCTTTAGGACCAGTGTTATATGGTCCTGGTGGCCACTCCCAGTCACCAGTCAGCTGCCACATTCTGGATTGGAGCCTCACATAGAGCGCATTGTAGTAGTCCAAGTGGGAGATAACCAGAGCATGTACCACTTTGGCGGGACAGTCCATGAGCAGGTAGCATCTCAGCCAGGGGCGTAGGAAGATGGGGTGGTGGGGGCACAGAATATACCTGGTCCTTCAGGGGCACAGTTAACCCATTCAGGACAAGGAAATCCCCCACCCCTTGTCCCCCCAAAACAGTACTTCTGTCTTGTCAGGATTCAACCTCAATCCATCCCTCAGCAATCTCCAGACACTCACAAAGGACATTCACTGCCTTCACTGATTCCTATTAAAAAGAGAGGTAGAGTTGGGTATCTGAAGATATCAGACAATTCAAAGTAAAAGTAGGCATAGTAGTGAGTGGTCAAGCTACCAAACAAGCTTGAAGCAAATATTAAAAACCAAAAATCCTTTGGTAGATCTTGACACAGCAAAGGATAACCGCAAAACAGTATGTGGAGGTTACAGGTACGCAAATGGAAAGATCTTGTACTAGAATTCAGAAAGATGTAAAGGCATTTGTCTACTATTTAAAGCTTGATCTATCCAAAAGGTTTTGTGTTTAAGTTCAAGTCTTTTCACAAATGCAGTTACAAGCTGGAACGTGTGCAGACGAGGGCAACCAAGGTGATTAAGGGTCTGGAAACTAACCCCGATGAGGGGTTGAAGGAGCTGGGTATGTTTAGCCTGGAAAAGAGGAGACAGAGGAGATACAATAGCCGTCTTCAAATATCTTAAGGACTGTCACATGGAAGAGGGAACATACTTCTTTTCTCCTGTTCTAGAGGGTAGGACTCAAACCAGTGGCTTCAAGTTACAAGAAAGGAGATTCTGACTAAACATTCGGGGGGAAACTTTCTGACAGTAAGAGCTTTTTGGCAGTGGAACAGACTCCCTTAAGAGGTGGTGGATTCCCCTTCCTTGGAGGTTTTAAAGCAGATGTTGGAAGGCCATCTATCACGGATGTTTTAGCTGAGATTTCTGCATTGCAGGGGGTTGGACTAGATTACCCTTGGGTACCTTCCAACTCTATGAGTCTATTATTTGACTTACTATCTCCTGAATAGAAAGTTGGAATTGCATGGATTGACTTACTGAGCAGCAACTATTCAGAAAATGTTCTGTTCCACAAAAAGCCGTAACTTGAAAACTCCCAGTGATAAAACCAAAGGCAATGTTTCAGTACATAGACCATTTTACAAGGTGTCCAGAAAGTGTAGCAGGCATATGAGAACTTGTTTGAGAAGAATCTTGTCCTACCCTTTGTTTCATACCATCTTGGTCGTACCACATGGTATTCTGGCAAATCTACTTCACTTTAAGTTGCCCAGATGTTGTTTTAAGCGTAACATAACTTCATGAAAAATCTTTGATATGCTTTTTATGATTCTTACTCGTTGGGTGCCTTAGAACATTCACCATCTCTCAGACTACCTCACAGGATTGCTGTGAGGATAAAATGGGGGTGAGTATGCTTCCTTGAGTTCCTTGGATGAAGAGTGAGGAAATGATAATGTTGGTGTTGTTGAGTAATTTGTAAGATATTCCTTCAGTGTTTACTGAGCTGGTAGGCACAATTTTTGGTATGAGGCTAAGATTGCAATAAAGTTGACCTTTGGGGGCTTTGATACAGATAATAAAGAATGTGGAATAATGCTGCTAAGCCAGGGGTGTACAACCTGCAGCCCTCCAGATGTTCTTAGACTGTACCTCCCATCATCCCTGATCACTGACTTTGCTGGCTGGGGCTGCTGGGAGTTGTGGTACATAAACATCTGGAGGGCTGCAGTTTTTGTACCCCTCTGCTCAACTCTCAACCCATTAAATATCAGCAGAAAAGCACAACTCAGTATCAGAAGTTTCTCTCTGATTTTGAGAATAAACAAGCAGTTCAGAAATGCTCCTTAGATTCTATGTAGAAGGGTGAAGGTCTGTAATCTGTAGGCATGGATATTGCTCTTTACATAGCTTTACAGACTCTTATGACAATACTGTGTGAGAGATTTCAGTGGCAATCAAAATGTGTAAGATGCGACTATTAAAATTATTACATAAGGAGGATGTTACTTACTGTGCAGCATCCTGTCAAAGGCTATCACAAAAGTATCTAAATGGAAGAACTTGATCAGTAGATGTCAAACATACCAGCTGCCAGCTATTCAGGTCGTGGTTTCATTTTCATTTCCTAAGACAATCTTGCCACCAGTCCACAAATGTGCTACACCAGCATTACATAAGAGCAAAATACGAGGCTGTTATAATGAAGCGTTCTCTGGTTTACAGGAAGAGTCTTCTTATCATCATTGGCTATGACTAACATTAGGAAGAAAATGTAAATGCCAAAGCTGGGTGATAGTTCCTATACAGTAGTTGGTGGGAATATGTGAGAGGGCTTTTAAAGCTGTGATGCCGAATCTGCGGAACTCCCTATCCTAGGAGATCTGAACCAGCGCTGATAGTATGTGATGGCCAGAGGAATACGTTTATTGTTAAATATTTTCTTCAGCTGTTTCTCTCCCTCATTATGTTTTTAGTAGTAAAATGCTGCTTTTGCTGTATTTCAATGGTTTGAAGTTTGCTTTGTAAGCTATCTTCAGTTGTTCAGTTCTGTTTTTGAAATAAGTAGGATATTAATGCAGTCTGATCGCATCTTACATGCATTTAACTTGTACAATTACGTAGCTAGTTGAAATCACAAGGTGAGGGTGTGTGACCTAACTAAGTCTGGTAGGACAGCTTACTCTATGATCTTAATCCCTTCATGCATTAATTAGAGTTAAACGTGTTGGTTGTATGAGTCTGGAAATATCCCACAGAAATTGGCCAGGTTAGTTTGAGTTTGAGCAGAAAAATTGTAAGTTATTTAAATTGGCTCCAGTGAGTAATCTGGAAGTACCTGCTGTTGTAGTACTCCTTATTCTAAGCAGAATGGACCTAATCAGTTTGTTAGATGTGAGAGCTCTATGTAAGATTATTTTGTATGTTTCATGCATGCATTTTGGGCACAGCTTCTCTTCACCAGATGAAACAAATGTAATATACCCAGTACTAAGCCACACTTCAATTTCTTAAGTTCTTTAAAGAAGAGTGCAAAATTTATATTTAGATCTGTTCATTTAAATGCATTCGGGAGGGGGGTGGAGCCTGCATGGAATTTTGTGGATAGTGTTTAGTTCAAAATCGGTTGTGTTATTGGCTACTGAAACTCTCTGAGAAGAAGTAGTTACCAGATGGTGAAATGAAAACCACTTTTTCCTGTTCACCTGATGGCCTAAAACTGGAAGCAGTCAACCCAATTATAATGATGGGACACATACTTTGCAATGAAGTTGTTATTCCTTTCTCATTCATGGGTGTCTGTGTTTAATGAACCTGACAATCATGACAAAATTGACAAATGAGTGTTGTGGATGGGGCAGGGGGATTCAGGTGGCAGAGGAGGTGGTGGTAAGGTGAGGCTCAGATTGTTGGAGAAAGTATGTGCTGAAAAATAGGTCTTACAGTTGTGCGTAAAGGAGGAGGGGAATTGTGTGATTGCAAGTTGTGTAGACTTGCATGTGGAAAAAGAAAAAGAGTACTGTTGCTAACACACAATAAAGGAAAAAGTAATCCAAATCACCCTTGTTAATGCCAGGGTAGTAGTCAACCTGAAATTGGTGGAAATTGGTGGATTCTTGGAACGGTACATAATCTGAATGCCCTATTTAGCTGCAGAGCACATTGTTCAGTAGTAAAGAATCCTGATTGCTCCAAATAAGTCTCCTGTTGAAGAAGCTTCCTTTTTTTTTCTTGGTGGGTTTCATCATTTGTGGACGTTATTTCTGCAGTACGACTTGCCAGAGGACTTATATATTATATTATAATTATTTATATCCCACTTTAAAAATAAATCAAGGATACACAAAGCAGCTTACAAATACCGGTATATATATACAACAATGAATAAAACACAAAAATGAGAAATCACAATGAAACAAAAGCAGATGGTATAAAAGCTAGCAGCTTAATGAAAGAGAAACAATAGTATTTTGCTTTAATTCAGCAAGCTCAGCTTCCAGATCTTGCCTTCATTGCTGGTGGAGTCATTCAGAAAATGTCAGATAAACTAAAATGAGGATTAGAATAAATCAAAGATTGAAGTCTAGAGCTCAGATTTAAGTACCGGCAGGAAGGGAGAACAGCCTTAAAATTGGTACCTCCCACACAAAGGACAAGAGCTGGCAGATGTGATTAAAGTGCATTAATATACAAACGATTTGAATTTGGGTTTATTAGTTTGTATAGTTTCTGTAGTTTACAGCTTCTAGTTTATTGCCCTGTTGAACAAAGGCAGAAAAGCATGGCAGTTTTATGTGGCATTGTTTAAGTATTCATAAAACAGAAGTAGCCGGCTTTCTCACAAGGGGCTGTTTCTGCCCTGCAGCAGAGAAAGATACTATTTCCCCCAAAATAAATGAGGAAAATCAATTATTCCCCCTTTGCTTGAATCCGCCCACCACATACCCCACATCTCTCATATATATGCTTTACTTAGGTACATGATTTAGTTCCAGCTTGTAGTGGTTGTCCTAATATGTAATTGTTTGATTGACATAAGGTATGTAACAATAGATAGCTGTGAAATACATTAAGCATTTAGGAGTATGTTGTGCCTTCTGTTATAATATAAAATCCATCTATTCTGGTTGATGGGTTTTAACCTCACACAGAATACTTTAAACTCCATTTGGACTTGTGCCTACAATCACCTTAGCAAAGTCTCTTAAGTAACTGCGCACAGCCTAATTAGTATGCATTATCAATTAACAAACTTAATAGCCGGCAGATTGATTAGATCCTCTGTTGCAGGGGCAGAGCTGAAGCGAAACAGAATGAAAAATCATTGCACGCATTCACTGCTGCTTTGTTATTTTCTCAGGTCTCCTTCTCCTCCTCTACATTCCTTTAATTAATGCATACATATGGTTCTGAATATATTGTAAACTAGAGCTTGCTCAAACTCTTAATAAAACTCACTTAAGAAAGTGGGGGGAAATTGCACAATATGTTTTCACCCATATTTTTCTTTTAAAGTGGAACATTACCCCATCTCTCCACACCACCCATGCTACTCCTGATAAGCTGTGTATAAGTGATGGCTATGGAAATATATAGACAAGTGAAATCTGTGCACATTACTTTATAATCAGAAGTTCTGTCTCAGAACTGTGATGGTTGTTCAGTAGTCACATTGATGGCAATCTGACATCCATTCAGTGGTTTTGGCATCTTAAAGATCATCAGAAAATATGTTGCATCTATTAAACCTTCTTTTAGTTTTGATGAGCTGGAAAAGTATGCATGAGGGATGGAGGGAAGGAAGGAAATGCCTCATTTTCAAAAGAAGATTATTCTAATACAGTATTTAAAAGAGATTATTTTAAAATATTGTTTCCAACTAAGCTGTTCATAAAAAGCCGTCAGTACTGAGAATTTACATCTTAAGTAACAATTCCACACATAAAACTGGAATAGTTTTTTGAAAGCTGTATTCAAGAACATCAATTGCCAAGTTACTGTGGGAAGGTTTTCTGTGTGAGCAAAAATGAACAACCTTATGCACTTTATGTGTGCCGTGTTGTCATTATTTTCTTCTATTATAATTTTATCGCTTGAAAACAACAATAATAGCACCATCCATATCTGTAGTATCTAATTTTTTGTTACCATTTATAATTCACTTTTATGGTCAAATCCTGTTCCTTTATAGGAATGCTATGCCAGCAGCAGGGAAAACTATGGTAACTAGGGATGGAACTTTCAGAAAATCCTAAGCTTATCCACACAGATTCCCCCCCCTTCTAATTCCCATCTCCTTGATCTCAACAAAAAGCATTTTTCTTTTACTGCTTCAGCTAAAAATACAAACAATTTTTGCATATTACATGCATCAAGTGAGAGCTGGACAATAAAGAAGGCTGATCGCCGAAGAATTGATGCTTTTGAATTATGGTGCTGGAGGAGACTCTTGAGACTCCCATGGACTGCAAGAAGATCAAACCTATCCATTCTTAAGGAAATCAGCCCTGAGTGCTCACTGGAAGGACAGATCGTGAAGCTGAGGCTCCAATACTTTGGCCACCTCATGAGAAGAGAAGACTCCCTGAAAAAGACCCTGATGTTGGGAAAGATTGAGGGCACTAGGAGAAGGGGACGACAGAGGACGAGATGGTTGGACAGTGTTCTCGAAGCTACAAACATGAGTTTGACCAAACTGCGGGAGGCAGTGGAAGACAGGAGTGCCTGGCGTGCTATGGTCCATGGGGTCACGAAGAGTCGGACACGACTAAACGACTAAACAACAACAACATGCATCATTATGATATTATAACCATATGCACTCGGGTTTCCTAAAGTAACCAGCACATAAACAGATTCATTCAGCAATTCACACAGCTGTATACAAATATTCTTGTATTAATACCTGTAAAATTATGCTGCTGCAAAAATCCAGTACTGCACGGACATGACATGAATCTATTATATGTATTATATACATAGTATAGGATTTTGCATGCAGTTAGTTGGCTTAATAAACAATAACACTGACCAATTCATGAGCAGCTTAGATGTTAGTGGCCACTTGATGCAAGAGGCAGTCCAATGTACACTGATGACAGTGAGAAGCCCACCACAGGGATTTGAACTTGCGCTTCCTACATCTACGAGGCTAGTCACTGACTCTCACATCCCAGCAGCTTTAGTTTTGGAGCTATGCACATTACTCCAGCATAGTTCCACTTGCAAGTGGATGTTGTCTATGTAGTCTGGTTTTTAATGAGTGGAGCAAAAATTAAAAAGGAAGAGTTAAAATAGGGAAAGGGACATGGGTTAATGTATTTTGACTATCTAAATTGGAAGTACAAATACATTGGACTGCAACTATGATATATAAATCTCCCGAAGCTGACCAAATGTTATTGTATTTATCTTCTTTGCACTTTTGTCAATACATTGCCACTTCAAATAAGGACAAGGACAGCAAACCGTTAATCTATTGTTGTATGGAAGGTAAATTCTTCTTCCAGTGCTGAAGCATAATGCCGTGCTCACAGTTGTGCTGTATGCACAACTCACCACGAATTTAGGCAAGCTGTCCAAAAAAAGGAAAAGAAGGCGTGCTGGATCTTACAGAGGTTTCATCTAAGGCCAGCATCCTGCTTCCTGCAGTGTTCAAATGGATGTCTCCAGTAAACCTAGAAGCAGGACCTGAAAGCAACAGCTCTACTATATAACTAGGCACGAGGGAGAGACAAAGCACTGTAATAACCAGGGACATTGATACCAAGGGACATTGAAGCCCATGATATTTGTAGGATTTACAGGCTCAAAATATCTGCCTAGTTCACCCCACCCCCATTCTCCAGTGTCTGTCTCTAAAGCATAAATCTCATGCCAGAAATTTAAACAAAAGGAACTTTAAAAGAAGTTAAAGGACACCTATCAGTCTTATTTTTGTACACGTTTATCTGACTGGGTTGCACCAGCCACTCTGGCCAGCTTCCAACAGAATATCCAAAAATACAACAAGCATGTCCCGTAAGACAACAAGCATGTCCCCACATGCTTAAGTCTAATCAATGCATGAATGGGTTGATACCATAGACTTGCTGTCCTGCCAGGCTTAGCAAGGTCACTTGCCCTCACCTTGGGAGGAAATAGGTAATCATGTCTATTGTTGTATGGCAGGGGTCAGCAAACTTTTCCAGCAGGGGGCCGGTCCACTGTCCCTCAGACCTTGTGGGGGGCCGGACTATATTTTTTTTTTGGGGGGGGGGAATGAACAAATTCCTGTCCCCCCAAAATAACCCAGAGATGCATTTTAAATAAAAGGATACATTCTACTCATGTAAAAACATGCTGATTCTTGGACTGTCCGCGGGCCAGATTTAGAAGGCGATTGGGCCGCATCCGGCCCCCGGGCCTTAGTTTGGGAACCCCTGTTGTATGGAGTCTGACTGATGCATGGGAAAGCATATGAGCCAGACTTTTGAAGAGTTAGTAATTAAGCAATTTTTTTACTTACCAAACGTGGATTATGCTGGGGTGAGAGGAAACATTTATAAGTTACTTTTAAAGGGGGCAAGTTTGGAACTTCCTTGGAAGGCATATTTTAAAGGTTTTACAACTTATATTTCCATGCTTTGTTGCATATTTTGTGATTTTAAATCTCTGCAGGGTTCTCTCACCAAAGAGTACTTGCCCAAACTTGGATCTTGGCAACCAGGAATTTCCCTTTATATATATGAATTTCTTTTTATAGAAAGCTACTAAGTCTACCATAAACAGTTGGATGGATTTTCTAATGTATTTAAGGAACTATAATAAATGATTTTAAAAGAGACATTTCAAAACATATGTAATTGTAGTGATTTTAAAAACAGCGATAATTTTGAGTAATAATGTTTCTTGGGAGCAAAGTCATACAGAGGACAGGCAAGAACGTTGCCTAAAGAATTCCCTAAATTTAAAAAGTGCCGTGCACCGTTCACATGCAAACACATACTGGAATGGTGGAGCTATGGTATATGTCTTGTGAAGCATGAGCTCATAACCAAAAATAGTGGTGCTCTGCCCATCATGTTTTGCAGATTATCTTGTCCTCATGATGTCATGCTCTACAGTTCCCCACCCTTGCTCCACATCATAGACTGCCCATGGCAGAGAAACCTATAGCAGAATCATCTGATTGGCCACTGGAAGAGCATGAGACTCTTAATCTCAGTCAGGGTTTGAGCCGCACTTTGGGGAGAATATTCCTGCATTGCAGGTGGTTGGACTAGATGACTCTTTTGATCCTTTTCAACTGTACAATTCTATTATTCTATGATTCAATATATATTTGCACTAACAGAATGTATTATGTATGTATGGGATGAGTTCCTGGCATGAATGTGAGAGGGGATCCACGCTACAGGTTTGGTTGTATCAGGCTCTAAAGAAATTATGCTTGTGCTTTATCCTTTCATGTTTCCTCTATTCTGAAGCTACTTCTGATTAACTTTATTGAATGACTCTTAATATAGCACAATTTGTGTGTGTGAGAGAGAGAGAGAGAGAAAGAATGAGTGAGTGAGTGAGAGATTCTCTTTGCACTCTCTCTGTACTGTTTTTTTATTATTTATTCATTTATTAAAACAAACCTCTGTAAGCCTACTCAGAAGAGCCACTGTGTCGTATGGGACTTACTTCCAGGTACACAAAAACTAAGGAAAAGCCTACTGAATCAGGGCTGTGGTCCATCTAGTCCTGCAGCTTGTTCTCACAGTGGCCATTGGGAAGCAGGGAAGTAGGACCTGAATGCAATAGCACTCTCCCCACTTGTGATTCCCAGCAACTGGCATTCAGAAGCATGCTGCCTCTGACAGTGAAGGTAAAACATAGCCATGGTGGTAAATGCTACAGGCTGGGCTGTGAAGCCACAACTACCAGCAGAGCAATGTGACTAGCATCTCCTTTTTTTTGTACCAAAGTGTAGTGAGAGGGTGGAGCAGGAATGACATGGAGTTTGGAGTATGGTGGCCATTTTTATTCTGTGCAATTACCAAATTAATTGGTGGGTGCTACTTTTTCATGACTTTTTCTGGCTCTAGGGTGGATTTTCCATCTTGAACATTACATTGTATATTGGCTGCTGGAATGAATGTGTAAATGTATATTTTGTGGCTAAAATATGTGTTTGTTCTATTATCTTTTTGCTTATTAATATATTTTATGGAATTGTCAGATAATGCTTTGTTTGTTTGTGGCTGCTTTGAGTTCCTCCTCAGGGGAAAAGTAGTATATAAATAAAATGATGATATGTGTAGGATAATGATTACAGCAGTAAGCTGTACGTACTTGCCTGGGACCCCACTGAGTTCACTTGCATTTACTTCTGTGTAGGCATGCATAGGATTGTACTGTTAACCATCTCCTTTTAAAATTAAAAGGCACAAGACACTATAGGCTTTTCTCACATGGAAGGTGCTCCAATTTCTTGATCTTCATTTTTGCCACTTTTAAAAATACCTTTCCCATTGCACTGATAGTCTTTATTTTTGAGATTAGAATGGGGATATCCATATAAATATGCAAGGTATTTGTAAAGGATGAAACAAACATAATAAAAACTTGGATCTTAGAAGCATAGATTTTGAAATACAGACCTTTCTAAAAGGTCTGTAGCTATTTATTTTAGAAGCTTTTGATCATTTATTCATTGCAGTACATAATTTACTCTCTATGTAAAAACTGTCTGCTTGAAGTTCTTTCTTTATCAAAAGTTGGTGCCCCCTTGTTCTTGTATTTGACACTATCTCAAATTGCCTTGAAACAATTATCCTCACTATTCCCCTTGGAATTTTCTATACTTTAATGAGGTTCCCTCTTAATCTCTCGTTTGCTGAAGGATAACTTGCTGAATAACTAAGAGCCTCAAATCCCTGTACGCATCTTGTTACCGCCTGCTGTACATTCTCCATTCCTGGAACATCCTTTTGTAATAAGGTGACTGAAACTGTGCACTACAGTATTCTAAATGTAGCTATCTGAGCTCCTTAAACAATGCCAGCATAATTTCCTCAGGTTTACATACAATATCTCCCATTGGTATACAAAACTCCATGTAGTTTCCTTTCTCCACTCTTCAAAAACCACAGCACTGAGAATTTAGCATTGAATGTTCTGGTGAACATTTGTTACTCAAGCAACCAATACAATTAGAGAAGAGGATTTTGGAGAAAAGAAGAGTAGAGATCAACTTAATCAGTACCAAATAAAAGGTTGTGTGTTAAATTACAGATTAGAGGCAAATTCATATGACTGTTGTTGTCCACTGTTGGCATCCGGGCAAAAAGGATACTTTTCCCCCCTCTCTGTGTGGGTTTTCTTTTTATCACAGCCACTTGCTCAAAAACATCTGCGCAATAAGATGACAGACTGCACAAAACACCTTAGATTATTAAATGACGTTTTGCATGATGTATCTTGTGTACCTGGAAATGTGGATTTTACAGGACTGTTGCAATAAAGTGGATTCCCACAAGCAGTATAATTGTATGGCTAGCTTCACATCCTAAACAACGTTTGTTGATTTTGGGGCAACCTTAGAGCAAGGGACACTGATTTGCCTAATGGCTGCATCCAGCCTGTTAAAGCTTTTCCTGGTAAAATGACAGGGCAACTTGTTCAACTGTGAAATGGGTTCCCTTGGAAGGTGGTTGACCTCCTTCGTCTACCTGCCATGGATTCTTCATCTGTGATTCCTGTATTGCAGGGAGTTGGACTAGAATAGATAACAGCTGAGGGTTCCTTCCGGCTCTACAGATTACATATGCTGTAAGTACCTTTTACTTTTAATTCAGCTTTGATTTCTAAACTTAAGCAGCTGTCTCAGTTGGGAAAAACTGGATGTAGCCTGCAAGCCTTATGTTGCCTGTCTGTAATTAAAAAAATACGGTTTGGTACCAATGGCTTAAAATAGAGCCAGAGTTGTTACACATACCCGAGTCTCTCTTTTCAATGACTGGGCTCAGCCCAATATCATATGAAATGTCTAACATGTACAGCCCAGTGTAGAGTGTTGCCCATCAGCAGATCACAGTTGATGATAATCACAGAGAGAAATACTAAATACATGTTTTTAGTGTGGTTTCAGATAGAAGTTTATCATAGAATCTCAGAACTTTATACAAGTTTTATGCAGTGTTTCCACATCACAATACCAACCTGTGCTTTTGTTACATTTAATCCAATAAAAATAATTGGTTATACATCTGCATCCACTGTTGATGTGCAAGCTTGTTAGTACCAAAATCCCAGGTTTGGGTGGGTGGTTTGTCACAAATGTGGTTACATTTCAGTGGGTGTTCTCTGTCGTCACACCCCCTGCTGCTGTTTGCTCTTCAAGTGAGCACTATTTAGCCATTTTGTTTCTTTCAGCCCATGCCATATGAACATGTCCATTTCCACAGATTGTTGCATTCTGAAGACAAGTCTAAAATATAATTGGAATATGCATCAGTCTTTAAAAATAACAACAACAATGTGAAGGTTTTGCAGAATATTGTCTTTGTGGAAGACTTCTGTTAAATACACACACACAAACTCACATAATGCAGATGAGGACCAAGAGGTATCGGCATGGTTAAGCACAGTTAAGGTAGCTATTAGAGGCAAGAAGACTTCCTTCAAAATACTGAAGTCTTCCAAATGAGAACAAAAAGGAACACAAAACGTATGCAAACAAGTAGAGAATAACAGATACAAAAAATAAAATAAAATATGAGCACATAAAGACCAACAACAAAAAGTTGTTTAAATACCATTAGTAGCAGGATACTAGACAGGGAGGTGGTTGGACCTTCAGATGGCAAGAGAGTAACAAGTATTCTAAAGAAGGACAAGGAGAATCCAGAGAAGCTAAATTAATTATTTGCATCAATCTTCACTGTGGGAGATGTAGGAGAGATCCCTATGCCTAAAATAATTTTCCCAAGAAAGGAGTTCGAGGAACTGAAGCAAATAACGGTGTCTGTACTTCTCAAGATACAGTGGGGAGTAAATCGCTCACTGTCGTGCATCCACAGTTGACTGCCATAAAGTACTGTGAAATTAAACTACTGTTTTTTTCGAGAAAATAGGTGTGAACACACCCAAGTCTTGCAAAAAGTGTTACACTGTTTCACTTTTCCTGAAGACCTGAGGAAATGCCTTCTTATTATTCATGCATATTTTCTCCATACTGAATGCTTTCCCTTGGATTACCGTGCCCAAGAACTGAGCATTATACCACCTCCTTCAAGCCTGTTGAAGTGCTTAAGCAAGTGAGAGCTAATATGGTGCCTTCCAGATGTTGTTCACCTACAACTCCCATCAGGCCTCACCACTGGTCATGCTGGCTGGCGCTGATGGGAGGTGTAGTTCAACATTTGGAGGGCAACAATTTGGCTGTCTCCATTTATACACAACTTGTATATTTGAACATGGTCTGAAACATCTCACTGCACAGAGGAATGACAGGCCTAACAATATTAATGCCCTGCTTTCACTTTGCTTAAACCTTCAATCTGTTGCTTAGCAAATACAGTGGTACCTCGGGTTACAGACGCTTCAGGCTACAGATGCTTCAGGTTACAGACTCCGCTAACCCAGAAATAGTACCTCGGGTTAAGAACTTTGCTTCAGGATGAGAACAGAAATCACACGACGGCGGCACATCAGCAGCGGGAGGCCCCATTAGCTAAAGTGGTACCTCAGGTTAAGAGCAGTTTCAGGTTAAGAATGGACCTCCAGAACAAACTAAGTTCTTTACCGGAGGTACAACTGTAATACAAAACAACACAAGAACCAGCAGAACAAACCCCACTACTATCAACAACCAGGACAGAGCTTTTCATCCCTTCTTGAACAGTTAGGGAGTCTGGTCCCTACTTCCCTGCTGCCAGACAGTAGATTAGGTCCATGTTCTGCATGGCTGTGATGTTCAAGGGCTTTTAAGATACCAGCTTTACACAAACCTGAACAAATAGTTTATATTTTTCTTGGTGTCCAGCAGCATTTCAGGTGACCATGCACCTGCGATTTTCTTTCAAGCTCAGATTCTAAAAACCCAGAACAACAGAAACTGGAAGGGATGTACATAAGAGAGACAACAAGAGTGGGGAAACTTATGTAGGTAGTATGTTATATGCACACCTGCTAGAAAACCAACAAATATATCTCCTATAACATAGTAGCAATTTGCATTTGTGTTGAAACATAGCAAAGTACAGGCAATTCTCAATTTGCTTGCGTTCAATGCATTCACGACTGTGCATATGTGCACCATGTTCAGCACTGGAAGAGGGTGGAACGCCTCTCTGATGTGCATGATGACCTGGAATGTAACCCACACATAAATTGGGTGGTGGTGGTAATAACAGACCTGTCCTAATTCTCTTGCAATAAGATGCTGCTAGAGATAACAGTGATACGATGGCCAATGCATCTTGGTGCCCATTTTCAGCCATTCTTATCCATAGAATCAGGGTACCAGTCAATTCAGATAGCTAGCAACCAAATAACAGAGCTATTAGTGTATCAAACATGTATTCCATTAAGAAAAGCAGAGTTGCATGCCCCCAAAGTAGTGGCTGAATTATACAGTTGATACTACCTGCTGTTACGTGAACTATCCATTCAGAGGTTTACTGTATATAGAAATCCACAATCAGTATTGTTTTTCCTTTACTAAATAATGGGAGGGTTGATGTTTTATTTTAATTGGTAAATCCTTTTTATCCATCGAATACTTTATAGCTCACAAATGTCAAGTCATTTATCCAGCTGTTAACGTGACTACTCATTTTCCATATTTCCGATGGACTTATTTCCAGTTCAGTGCTAAGACAGGCCAAGCTTGAAGTAAATCAATTCTCCCTTTGTGCTAAAAATTAGCATAGCACAAACTAATCAATGCTCTGAAATACTACTGCAAACGCTGCGACATTGAACACAATGGAAGGGAGCTAAATTGCTTATTTGGCAAAACCAAAGGCAAAGTAGGCATTTAGAATACTGGCTGGCAGACCTGTGTATAATATTAATAGATAAACTGAATACAATTAAATGTCAGTGACAAGCACTTTTGCTGACTATAATGAAGTTTATAGTTATCAAAAACTTAAGTCCCCCTCCCTCCATGTTATGATTTGTTTAGACAAATAGCAATTCATGGTATCTCTTTGACTTAAGGTTCTACTGTCATGGTGTGCTTTGCTCTGTTGCTTTCAGCTTGTTGCTTTTTGTAAACCTGTTGATATAGGCTAATGTATTAGGGGTGCTGCACAGACATCTGCCTTAGTTCATTCTCAGTCCTGTAGTTCTACCTACTAAATTTATAAATTTCATTCAAATTGAGCAAGGCAGACTTGATGGTGTGGTAGCACTCAGTGCCAAGCTAAATGTGGCATTAGTTGCATGAATGCAAATCTAAAAACCATTCATGACACTAAAATGTATTAAATGCCTGGATGTTTAAAATAATCCTTGCCTGGCACAAAAGAATAGCTAGGTTGGCAGCAACTATGCTTCCCTTAGGAGATAATTCCAAAGAGATGGGTCCTATAAGAGAGGGTGGAAGGAGCTATAGAAGAGTCTCTGCTGAGACTGGTTTGTGTTTGATTACTTACTGGTTTACTTTTATTGTTGTTAACACTGAAAGGCAGCTTAGAAATTGATTAACACTGCAACCCTGTGGTCCCGGGGGGGGGGCATCCCAAGGCCATAGAAAGTATCAGATCTCACTTTTGAAGGTTGAGAGAGAAGTTTGAACAGGAGCTGCAAGATCTGATGCACCCTCACTGCCACTGTAGAAATCTCCATGGCCTACTAACATTTATTCATTGCGTAAAATTTATAGAACAGTTAATTGTAAAAAACAACACAATTTGAAGTGATTTACACCAGTAAGGGTGATATGGCAGGGATGAAGGGGGCTGTGGATCAAAATGAGTGTGAACATGCTGGGAATGTGGGCTTGGGAGAGCACTTCTTTGTCTGAGACTCTGTCCTGTCATGTGATGCCCAAAATCTTATTGATATTATATCTTATTGATATTATTGACAAGCACATGTGGAAGGCATTGAGGCATTGTTCCTGGCAGTTGTAAGTTGCCCATGACTCACTTCCATAAAGCAGCATGCTCAACACGCAAGCCTGGAAGACCTTCATCTTGGTATTGGATGTTAGCATCGCATTATCTCCCATACCCTTTTAGAGAGGTGAGCCATTGCTTGTCCAGCTCAGCATCGATGGAGAGGTTTTGGTTATTGTGGAACCCAGGTAGACAAAATCATCTACCACTAATGCTGAAGTGTAGAGTGCTGGTGACATCCTGACCCAGGATGTTGGTCTTTGTCGGGCTGATGGTGAGGCCAAACTCCACACAGGTTTGGGCAAAATGGTTGATGGGTCTCTGTATAGCTTCCTTGGAGTCCGCTGTCAATACTGTTTCATCTGCAAACAGCATCTCTTGGGTAATCTCAAAATAAAGGTGTTTAAAAGAAAAAAAAACTTGTTTTTCTCATCTGCATATTTAATCTAATCCTCTAAAATTCATATGATGTTGGTTAAGATCACTTTAAGCAAGTGATAATCCTAGTTAAAATAATTATACATCACTATTTCAGTTTCTTTTAAATATTCTCTCCAATATTGAATGCATGTGTGTTTCCAGCTGATGATTGCTATGTCACCTGGGCATTCAATAATAGCAAGTTACAAAATATGACTCACACAAGAAAATACCTTGGTACAGTGTTAAATAATGCTTTCCTCCTTCTTGAGAATAACTAAGCAAAATCAGTTTTACTATAGACCTGCTAAGTTGGGAAGCTTGTTCCCTGAAAAAGAGGAACTGTTCACATAGGTTCTCTTTTCAAAGGCTATGACAATAATTTAGTCTTTCTCAACATGGTGTGACTGTTCAACATTCAGGCCATGCACCAACTGATGAAAAGGTAGAGAACACAGCAGGGCCTTAGCTTATCGTGATTTCACAGCTGTAACCAACACCATGGAATTCAGGGCTGTCTGCAGGAATTAGTTAAGAACTGTCAGCAGTGCTGAACTGCTTTCCCCCCCTTTCCTTTCCTCTTTTCCTTTCTTCTGGAGTTGTTCATTAATGTTCATGACACATGTTAATGTGCACTAAGAAGGGCCTACTCCAAAGGGAGAGGAAGGGGACAGAAGAATTGGAAGATTAAACCAGAGGAGAAGGCAAAGTGCTGTAGGAAGGAATGGGGGAATGAACAGCAAAGACAAGAAGAGAAAGAGACACCAGCCACTGAGGTACTAATGTAAAAGTACCAAAGGGTAATTAATATTTGTGGGAGTTTTGTCACAACTCCATTGTGATGCCAGTTACACCCAAGGCAGGGTGGTCAAACGCATGGCCAAGGGCTGCACGTGGCCCCCCAAGGCTTTTTTGGTGGCCCTCAGCAACATTTGATGCCCCCAGCTCTCGTGTTGCCTACCAAAGCTGGGTAAGTGAGGAATTGGGCTTTGGGAAGGAGATGTGAAGGCTCTGACAGGGACCTAGAGTCTTCTTGGCTCCTTCCCAAAACCTACCTAGTGCTTTCCCTGCTTTGGGACCTTGCCAGAGCCTTGTACCTCCGAGGGCTGGTTTGTGTGTCAAATTTTGGCCTTGTTCCCCACCCTTTGCGTGTGTGACAAGGCATTATGCAGCCTGTGGGTTCTGTGTTGAAGTACTCTTGTGGCCCACTTGATATGAAACATTGGGCTGCCCTGCCCCAAGGACAGGTGAGGAAAGTGCTTTGCATTCTCACTCCAGCCTTGTCAAACAGATTAACAGATATTCCAAGTGTTAAGGAACTGAGAGTGGTTAAGAGCTCAATACCATCCAGGGAGGTCATAATTAAACACAGATCTGAGAGCAGGTGTTCCAAGTCAAGTACAACACTTGATCAACTAAGCCACACTGGTTTGGCAAAAGGGGAATCAGTATGTTTACTGTCATGGGCAGTTATAAAATTGACACCGTATTGTTTTTGTTGTTATTACATTTATAAAGTGCTTCCAATGAGGCACCTCAAAGTGATTTATCTTACATGTGTCTTTATCAAGACAATGTATATTCTATTTGGTAAATAAATTATTTAATTTATCCTTTTCATTGGTTATAGTTTCCATCTTGTCAACAAATATAATTGGGTGGTGCAAAGGCCATTTTCTTTTTGAATGGTAAGAAGAGGAGATAAAACATTTTGAAAGGATCATAGAATTAAAAATATCTGTTTTCCAAGGTCTGTGCCACAAGCACTGTGTGTGTGTGTGTGTGTGTGTGCGCGCACACACACACACACACACACGTGCACCATAGCTGCCAAGTATCCCGTATCCACCGGGAAAACCCCTTTTTTCTTACCGTTTCCTGGCGGTCTCCCGTTTAGGTTAAAATCCCGGTATTGTCCCTTAAATTGGCTTCGGCCCGGCGGCCATTTTTCTGGTGCCGCTTTGCCCTTCTATGGGCAACAGAAAATGGCGCCGGCGGTGCCAGAAGTCGCTTCCGCGCATGACCAGAAGTTGCGTGACGCGACTTCCGGTGGCGATTTGCCCTTCTATGGGCATCAGAAAATGGCGGCGCCGGCGCCGGAAGTCGCTTTTACGTGTTTCCGGTCATGCGCGGAAGTGACTTCCGGCGCTGGCGCCGCCATTTTCTGGTGCCCATAGAAGGGCAAAGCGCCACCGGAAGTTGCGTCACGCAACTTCCGGTCATGCGCGCGCTGCCGATCCCGGATCTTTAGGTCCCGAACTTGGCAGGTATGACGTGCACTGTGGGACTGGCAAAGTACTGTGGGAAGGCTCATTCAAGATTTCTGGCTTTCAGTAGTACTTGTTCCTTGCCCGTTATTGTTCACTATAATTTATCACTGATATTTTTGTTCTTTGTCTTCTATTCATTCCTATTCATTCCTATGAGGAAGTTTAAATGGTGCTCTTTGAGACACCAGTCAAGTACTCTATTTCTGCAATGCTCCTGTGGGAGAAGAATGTATTTTCTTGCAGTTTTTTGGCTAAGTGTGTGTTTTCCTCAGTATTGATGTAAAATGAGTTCTGACTGTATTATCTACAGTTATGTTTTCCTTGTTGTAGTACTGAGGATCAATAAAATGTGAAGTGAGGGAATTAATTAAATAAAAAAGTTTATAGCAAGATAAATCAGAAAACTTTTTTAAAAAACTGAAAATGAGCTGTTAAACTCAAAGCACAAATGTGTTTGCTTGTGTGTGTGTTTAAACACATGCTTCCTTCTAGACTAAATCTGTATAATGTTTTGGCATGCTAGCTAAAAACAAATAGTTTTAAGTTATTTTTTTCCATAAAAGAGATAAATGAGTTGGGATTGGTGAGTTTAGGAAGTCAAGGTGTATGAAGAAGCCAAATTGGCACTCTTGACAATTTAATAATCCAGGATCCAATCCAACACAGTGTGCACAGCTCACTTTTAAAAAGCTAAAATCCTGCTGATCAACTGTTTGGCAGGGGGAATGAGTGAATCCAAACCTCTTGTACCACCCACCTCCTGTACCGCTGATCTGCAGGATGTTCATTTTTTGAGCTTTTCCACAAGAGGCTTTGAATGCACTACCCAGTATACTCAGGAAGGGGAACCACTCACATGTGATCTATTTGCACATTCGATTCCCTATCCATTAGGGACATGCATGTAGAAACCTTCTGTCATACACATACAGCCACTGGATTGAGGCAGCAATACACAACTGTCAGAAATGTATTTCCAAATATCCTAAACAGCAGGTCTAGATGTTAGTGGTGTAGCACAAATGAAGAAATACCATGGGTGTTCCAGAAATGTCAATCAATCAATCAATCAATCAATTCCAAGACCAATTCTACTGAAAGCTTTGGTGCAAGATATCAGAGAGTCTAGAGAAACGGAGAATAATTGAGCAGGGGACAAAGTCAGTGGGGGGGGGGTACAAAATTACGGCCATATGAGGCTCAGAAATTTGAGTATTGAACATTGTAAGCTATCTTTAAGTTAGAGATCTCATGCTTTCTTTTACACCAGCAGTCACAGGGAAAGCTCTGGATGAACAGTGTGGCCCAGACTAAATGCTTGGTTCTAGTCTTGATTATAGGCCAAGAGGCAAGGTGGTCATTTGTCATGATGCCCATTGCTGCTTTGGCCCTTCTGCTGAAAATGCCATAAAGGATGCCAGTTTCTACCATTACTTTGTCTGATAGTGACTCAACTGAAATTGCCAACTCATTGCACACAGGTCCCTGAACAGCTGTCAGCTAGCTACAACTTTCAGCCATTACTATCCTAGTCCAGATTTAAATGGCTGTCGGTAAATTTCACAACTGAGTCAGTTACAAAACAATAAACTTGGGCAATGTAAATGTATAACTTTGGGGGAAATGAACTTTATACTATTTCCATCTACACTGGCATAAATTTCCTGTGAAATGAATTGAAGCGGAATTAATGTGATGTGGAAGATCAAAATTTCATTGTTTCACAAATTCATTCAAGAAAATTATTTACCCCTTTAGAATGCTTATTTATATAAAAATGTTAAAATATTCATTCTATAAAAAATTAGTGTGACAGTGCAATCATCTACATGTCTTCTCAAAAGTAAGCCTCATTGTCTTCAGTGGGGCTTGCTCCCAAGTGAGTTGGTATAGGATTTCAGCCTGAGTTGATGTGGAAACCATAAAAAATGACTAGAGGAATAAAAAATATTTTTATTAAACATATATTGAAATAACAGCGAAAATGTAAACAAACTACACATTCCCAACCCCCCTGAAATAAATACCGGTAGGTTTCTTTACACCACTGAAATCGCAATAGCTGTAGTCTAGTGAGCTTCATTGGGAAGGATTTTTATTTATTTTATAAAACTTGTTACCTGCCCTTCACCATAAGGTTCCACGGTGGGTTGTAACAATAGAATTGTTGTTGTTGTTTAGTCTTTTAGTCATGTCTGACTCTTCATGACCCCATGGACCAGAGCACGCCAGGCACTCCTGCCTTCCACTGCCTCCTGCAGTTTGATCAAACTCATGTTGGTAGCTTCAAGAACACTGTCCAACCATCTTGTCCTCTGTCATCCCCTTCTCCTTGTGCCCTCAATCTTTTCCAACATCAGGGTCTTTTCCAGGGCATCTTCTCTTCTCATGAGGTGGCCAAAGTATTGGAGTCTCAGCTTCAGGATATGTCCTTCCAGTGAGCACTCAGGGCTGAAACAATAGACTATGCAATCATAAAAACAGATAAAGCCATTCCAAATGGAACAGAACAGTGTGTTCCACAGTTGTGTTGCTACAACAGAGAGCAAGCTCTGCCTTCGGCACTCACTCAAAACATCCTGAGAAAGTGGAACTTGAAACTGATCTTTTCCAGATATTCTGGAATGCAGCCGTACCTTGGATCTCAAATGCCTTGGCTCCCGAACAAATCAGCTCCCAAACATTTGAAACCTGGAAGTGAGTATTCTGGTTTTCGAACATTTTCAGAAACCGAGTGTCCGGTGTGGCTTCCATGGCTTCTGATTGGCTGGAGGAGCTTCCTGCAGCCAATTAGAATCTGTGCTTTGGTTTCTGAATGTTTTGGAAGTCAGGTGGACTTCTGGAACGGATTCCGTTTGACTTCCAAGTTATGACTGTATAGGCAGGTTTAAATCTTTTGATTGTAAGCCTGTATTGATCTTTGTAAGCCATTCTGAGAACCCTTTTTCAGCCGAAAAGTAGTAAAAAAATGCTATAAAGGTAGGAAGGGGAAGGCATTCCCACCAATATTCTGAACCCAATAGTAGTACATATTTGTAACATCACAGCATAGCTACAGTGGCACTCTAAGCGAGACAAAGTGAAGCAGTTCTTTCTTGTTTTGTTGATTGTAACATGTTACTAAATAGTATTTTCAGATAAAGTTGTGTTATAAGGCTGCTGGATACTCATATCCATAAACTGTCCCATCATTCTCTCACTCCCTTATCCATGCATTTAGGTGCCACATTAAGTCTTCATAGTGGTGTCATAGTACTAGTGACTCACAACATCCTGGAGTAGCCTTATACTCTTAAGTAATCCCACTATCACTATAACATTTCACCCACACAGAGGTACCTGAATCTAAAATATTTTTCCATCAGGAAATTATCGGGTTGGGCTGTAATTTATACAAGATTAGTCAAAATGAAATAATACATTAAGGAATAAACTGATCCAATAATACATTAAGGAATAAACTGATCCAGTTCTACCATATGGCATATTAATAATATTACAGTGTATTTTAGCTATTAAATAAGTGTTGCTGTAAAATCAAGAAGATTTGAATACCTTCCTTATGTTGCATTCCTAAGTACTTAGTCCATTGAAAAAAGTGAAATTTACTTCCAAGAATCCATGTTTTAACTCAGGGTGGTTACATAGTTTGAATTTTATGTTGAAGATTATTTTACAGTTCTGAAATGGAAAAAAAAGGTAGAAAGAAAACCCCAACCCATTAGAGGATAAAGAAAATATGCCCCCCCCCAATAGTAATTATAACAACCCAAAACTTTTTTGGACTTTGTCTTTAGTGTAAGTTGAGTAAACAATCAAGTAAGGTTCTGCCTACCTTTTGGATTTTTATCAGATCATTGTAAACTGTAAAATGGAAAAATAAACGATAGGCGTATATGGTCAACTGCCAAAAAAATTGGCTAGCCTTTAATCTATTTCCCAGTATTTAATTCTTTAACATCTTTGTCTAAACTGAAACCTAAGTTCACTTCTACTGTCCTATAACTGTACACACTTAGGTTGTTGACCCTGTTCTAGTAAACTCTTTGCTGTAGCTCATTTTTAAACACAATGTCAAAATTTCAGCAACAAAGTAGATAGTAATTTCCCTGGTGAATACCAACACCTCTCTCTATCTGCCAGGAAATAAAGACATAGAGGAGGAGTGAAATCTTCAAGTTTCTAGAATCAGCTGATATTTCCTTCAATCAGTTGTCATGTTCTTACAGGCTAAGATATTGTCATCATCATCACTCTGGGCTTAACTCATTTTGACAGTAGCTACATGTCTCTATGTTGATCTTCATCTCTTTGAGTTGAAATCTGTACATTGAGGCATTCATGATTGAACTACATGCTAATATAAACAGGTCTTGAATTACAGTGGTACCTCTCCTTACGAATGACTCGACTTACGAATGTTTCTACTTGCAAATAGAGCTCCGTCCGCCATCTTGGATGCTGTTTAGATAGGATTTTTTCTATTTATGAATTTTTAGATAGGGCTGCTTCGACTTACAAATGTTTTCTCCCAATACATTCCTATGGGATTCGACTTACAATTTTTTTCGACTTACGAATGTGCGTTCGGAACGCATTAAATTTGTAAGTAGAGGTACCACTGTATAGTAAAGAACTTGCAGGTATCAGGTGAATTTCACCACCTATAAAACTAATACAAGGCCCACCTAGGTTATTAACAGAAGTAGTATGAAACTCTGGCCTTATGACTAAACTTGAATTTTACTTAAGAAGATGTAAGCCTGGATTTTATTTACATTGATATGTAATAGTGCAGGCTAGCACTCTCTCTGTGTGTCAATAACCAAGAACAAGCTTCATATAATTATGAACAAGTCTAGTTTTCTACTGCTACTCCTCAGTTTACCTTGATAGACCTTTAATCATTTTGCTTCCCTATTCTGTGGTGTGTTTTGAAAATGTAAGCCTGCCTGCAAGGGCATATATAAGACATGATATGTAAGTCCTAATTAAATACTGGTAAATAACAATAGGGTAAATATATTTTAACTTTATCACAATGGCGCAGATATGCAGGTACACGTACCATCTTTTGGAAATTAAGGAATAAAGAATGGTTGTTAAAAGGTAGCACACCCCAATTATTAATAACTGACAATCCTTAGTTGTAGATCTTGTTTTTCTCTTTTGGAAGATCAAAGGCACATTTCTGAAGAAAAACATTTACATGTTGTTGTTTTAAAAGGCAATAGCAAGCCTTTCATCATAATGAAATGAAAGTGTACCTTGCATCTGCTTTCCTTCCAAGAAAGTTGACTGACCCTAAGCTAAAGTTGCCATTGACAGAAATGCCCCCCCCCCCCCGAAATGGAAAATGTGGTTTTCACAATACTGTAATGACAAAATATCCTACACCTAATGTATATCTATCTGCCTTGCAGAAATACATGGCACATTAGGATCCTTCAATATTAGTTGTTGGCAACCCTGTTACTGAAAATGAAACATGGAAGATACTAATAACCATTGGCTTCAATGACAGAAAGAGGGTTGCCATTTCTGTTCACCACAGAATCTTGGCAGTCAAACTCTCTTACATGGTTACCATATTCATTTCCATCTAATAATGCTGTTAAAATATGCTCCTTCTCGACTGTCATTCTTAGCACCTACTTTTCAGCCTCTTGCTTTCAGATACAAGAAACCACAGACTCAGCAATAGGGATGTCATCAGCATCCTTGAGATTACATCTCCTTCTGCCAATGCTAATACCACTATGGAAACCATCAACAGCAATACACATTATTATTTCTATATAAATACTGAGCAGATGTGACAGCCTTGTCAAACTCCTTTTCTGGTGTCCAACCACTTTGTTATACAGTACCTTGTGCTGGCTTGACTACTCTGCTCTGGTCAGGAGGAGGGGGGTGCAAATGCAGCGTCTAATACTAAGCAGGAAGGCACTTTTGTATGGTACAGGAATGGCCTGTCATGATTTGTAATGGCATAATACTATTATTTTCATATAGTCTTTGTTTATTTTATTCTATGGTCTTTCTAGAAGTAAAATCAATTGATTTAGTATTGTAGATTGGTTATATTCGAGAGATGCCAAAACTGAAGAATTCCTTTGCCAACCAGTAGAATGTCATCTTTGCCCCCACTCTATCTCCCCCACCCTGCAATGATAAGCTTTTCTGCATAATAAATACTTTTAGTAGAGGAACTAGAGCTTATGTACAGCTCAGCATTGTCATTCAAATGCCGTTCAAAAAATTGTTGTAGTATAAATATAGGATTTGTACTATCCTATATTTATTTATACTAAAAGTCACTGTATAAAATATGGAAGCTTAACTAATATATAATTAAATTGCAGACATAAAATATCATAGACTGCTTTCAGATGTAATCATTGATTTGCTGAGATATCTCCTCAATCAGTGTTTAGGATGGGGTGCAAAGAATGCCTGCTCAGACAAAATTATTTCTACTTACTGGGAACAACAAATACCACCAGCAGTGGTGTGGGTTTTCCAGAATAAAAAAAACTGCCTTATTGTTGTTGTTATTATTATTTATTATTTATACCCCGCCCATGTGGCTGGGTTTCCCCCGCCACTCTGGGCGGCTTCCAACAAATACCAAAATACATTAAAATATCACAGATTAAAAACTTCCCTAAACAGGGATACTTTAGGTGTTTTCTAAATGTCAGGTAGTTGTTTATCTCTTTGACCTCCAATGGAAGGGAGTTCCACAGGGCGGGTGCCACTACCGAGAAGGCCCTCTGCCTGGTTTCCTGTAGCTTTGCTTCTCGCAGTGAGGGACCCGCCAGAAGGCCCTCGGCGCTGGATCTCAGTGTCCGGGCTGAACAATGGGGGTGGAGACGCACCTTAGGTATATAGGACCGAGGCCGTTTAGGGCTTTAAAGGTCAGCACCAACACTTTGAATTGTGCTTGGAAACGTACTGGGAGCTGCCGCATTCTGGAATAATTGCAGTTTCCAGGTCACCTTCAAAGGTAGCCCCACGTAGAGCGCATTACAGTATTGGATAGTCTATTGGTCTGCCCACCTCAGAACTGTCTACATCAGCATTCTTCAACCTTGAATGTTGAACTGCAACTCCTATTATCCTTGCCCATTGGTTAAGTTGGGTGGGGATGATGGGAATCGCAGTCCAACAACATCTGGGGACCCAAGGCTATAGAAAGCTAGCCTACACTAATTTGCAGTGACTGTCCAGGATATCAGACAATGGTCTCTCTCTTAGTGGTGCTCTGAGACCTTTTGCATGCAAAGCCTGTGCTCTACCACTGAGCCATGGCTCTTCCCATAGCAGAGTAGGTTCGATTTTCATTCTGTAGGCAGGGTCTAAAATTACCCAGCCGCGTCTCTGGTTTGAAGACTGGGATCCACTAGCTACCCACGACTAGTTGTGCTTGCCTGTAGGTACTACCCCCTTGAGTTTTGCCACTATTGCACCTGTTTTGAATTTTATGGCCTTGTCTGTGTATCATAATGTCCACCACTCTATGCAAGCAAGCACCTCCCCCCCATAAATTTAGTATTTTGAAATCAGTCACCCCATTCTGCCCTCTTAATGCAATAAAATATCCTAAGAAAGAAATTCTGTTGAAAAATAAATGGTTGGCAGAATGGATTGACTTCCGAAAGACACGTACACAAGCAAGAGAGTACTTAAGTGTTTAAAACATTCAGACCTTGTTCCCAAAAAGCATTGCACATTTAAAACAATAAAGAAATAATTGGAATTTATTAGAATATATATGCTAACATTAAGGTATTATAAAATAGCTTATAATAAATGTGTGGATTTGAAACAATGCCTTAATTGCCATGCAGTCAGTGGAAGTCAATAATTCCAAAAGTAGTGCTTGACTTTAGGGGGGAAAGTGTAATGGCTCATGCAGTCAGATAATGGATTTGTTAATTGTGTGCAGTTGTATGGGATGCTATAGTCAAAGGAATGAATTTTTAAACAGCATTTTACAGCAAGGAATGCTCTTAAAGTCAAATTGTAAAGTAAATATTTTATATAACAAATGAACCACTAACTAAAGCAAGACTAATTACAAGTAAGTTATTTCTTGAGGTGCCAGCTAATATCAGGGAGTAACTAGAAAATTGCAGGGATGTATTATGTTTTTAAACTTGGCATAGGACCTAGTACTTACTGGCTGAACTAAGGCTAAGAGTTAACTGGTTAATAAGTGCAAAATAGGAAGCAGTTAACAGGAACCTGTTTTCTTTATGGCTAGGAGCTGGGCAGTAGCTTGTAAGGCACTTCCTTCCCATAGCTTTTTGCTAATTTACATCTCTCTCAGTTTTCATTCATAGTTGCATGTTGTCACCTGATGTAGGTAAGGAAAATTAGTGCTGGGGTGGATAAAGATTCACACCTTGATACCGTGACATGTTCACCCAGGTCCCGTGGATCCATCTCAATGTGCCCTTTGATGTAGATGGGCAGAACAGTCCCTATCTGAGAACAGTCATTGCACTTGTGTGGCTAGAACTGGATTGGGGCCATTGAGTTTCTTAAAGTGTTTTCTAAATAAAACAATACATTTTAAATTTCAAGCTTTACTATCTGAATTATCTTGATATGAGGTAAGGTGAATTTGCCCATTATTTGATTCAAATTCAAACCTGTTTTAAATGGTGGTAAGGAGGGTAATGGGGTATAGATTTCTACACAAATAGCTGTGTGCCCAGAAGAATAGGAACTTTGTTTTGTTTTTGTTCTCTTTTTTGCCTTTTCATTTTCATTAGATAAAATGCTAGGAACTTCTTTCATTTTCACTTCAGTGTTTACAGCTCAGGATTCCATTAATACCTCCCTTTCCCCCTCTGCTATTCTGTGCCCTAGTTTGCAGTCAGTTCATACTGCACTGATGTATATTTCATTGCCCAAGGCTTAATTTTGATTTATTGTCCATCCATAAATTAGAAAAATATGCTCTGGAATTCCATCCTGCTGAAAAGCTGTGCCTGATGTCAGGGGACTGGGTGATATTTAAGATGTCAGAAATACATATTGGATTAGCGTGCTTTGTTTCCCCACAACAGCAGGTGTTTAATCATAGCTGATGGCTGAAGTTAAATGCATTAGGACAGCATCAGCCAAGAAGATGGAGTTTTTCTAAACCATACAAACTCCAGATAAATAACTCAAAACTAATTGTGTGGCCACATCTTAGATACATTTTTATTTACTTAATACATTAAACCACGAAAATAGCCTCTGGCACTTAACTTCCCATTTACAATGCTGCGCAACTGCCTTATATTAGTGAGTGGATGCTTGTTCAAACAGTATTGCATTGCCCTTTCTTGGTTAACCAACGAATTCAGATATTTCACAGAAGCATTAAAAAGGAAGAAAATGGGGATTCATCACTTATACAAGGATAGTACCGGTAGGCAGGTTTTTTTTTAGAATTTGTATTTATTCCTCTAGGAATAGTTCTTGACATTTTGATATAAATATCAAGTTTTCTAATTCTAGTAGTAGATTAAATGCAATATATGCAGTGCATTCCCAGCCAAGGGCATTAAAAAAACCCCGTTGAGTGTTTATTTGTTGCTGTTAGGGTAGCTGTTTTGTTTATGTTAATCAGCATTCTCTGTGTATAGAAAAATGATCAGGCCTGGTCTTGAGCAATTTAGCTGGAGGCCAGAGAAAAGACGCTTAGGAGAGCAAACATTTTCAAGGTCAACCGGTGAACTGTAACAAGCCAGTGAGATTCATGGCGAGAATTGTATATTTTGACACAACAACGATTTGATTAAAAGAAAAAGTAATGGGTTTAAACAGTCGCTATGAGGATGTAGCCAGACTTTGTTAGCTTTTCGCAAATTACTTAACAGGCCGGTGATGGAACTGGAAATAGGACTATTTTGTATCAGGAAAAGGAGAGAGAGTTACATTTAGAACACTGCTAATAAGAGTGTTAGTTCTGGGCTTCTCAGGTATTCCTCCTGCTGCATCCTTTCTCAACATTATGACATTATAGATACTGAAACACATCTACTTAGAAGCTCCATTGTAATCAGCGAAAACAGTATTTCTCAAGTGTGTGAGGCCTCTCTCAGGAGTAGACATTTAGATAGGGCTATCCAGGATGCAACATACTTACCCTTCAACAGTCTCTGTGATAGGATTACACTTCAGTGAATGGGCTGTGGCTTGCCAGAGCACACACTGAAACCTGTGAGGGAGAGGGGAAAGCAGCCTGTCTCAGGCATGGTAAGCATACTCTCCAGAATATATCAGAAAGTAAGGAGAGATCACTTATGCCCATAAGGCTCATGTTTGTGAGGAATGCTAAACACAGCCCTGGAACACTGGTGGGGTTAAAATCTGGGAAGATTTCAGTAAAACATATCTGGTAGGGGAAGGATCAAGCATTCCCCTCGCCTGTCTTTTCTCCAATGCAAATTGTTTTTCCAGAAGGTATTCTGTAGTGGGGAAAGGGTCAACTGCAGTTTAACATTTAGTATGCCCCACACTCTATAGTTCCTCACAAGACAAAGAAATTAGAGCAGAGGTCCTCAAACTTTTTTAACAGGGGGCAAGTTCACTGTCCCTCAGACATTATTGGGGGCCAAACTAAAGTTTGAAAAAAAAGAAGAACGAATTCCTATGCACACTGCACACATTTTATTTGTAGCCCTATCCTGCTTCTCCCAGCAGCCCAGCGGTGTCGCGCATCTCCCCTCTGAGCTCCGGGTGGGGAGCGGGGTGGGGGTGGGGCCCTTTCAGAACGCCAAGGAGACTTTTGGACGTCGGGGACGGAATTGTTGCTACTTTTCGCTGCTTTTTGTGCGTGCCAAGTGTTTGCTTAGAGAACCTCCCTGCGGAAAAAGGAAAATGGGGGTGCGGTGCGGCGGATTCTGCAATTGCCAGGCAGGTGGGGTTTAGGACCTTGGTGGACCAGATCTGGCCCGTGGGCCTTAGTTTGAGGACCTCTGAATTAGATATAGGAATGATTAATTCTAACACTGGCAAGAGCTGCTGTGCATGACTTGGGCCCCAAACACCCTTTTAATAATCTTATTAGTATCAATAATTTATTAATTACATTCTAAAAACTGTATCAAGGCAATGTACAGTTAAAAGCACACCCCGATACATATAAATCATAGAATCATAGAGTTGGAAGAGACCACAAGGGCCATCCAGTCCAACCCCCTGCCAAGCAGGAAACACCACCAAAGCATTCTTGACATATGCCTGTCAAGACCTCCAAAGAAGGAGACTCCACCACACTCCTTGGTAGCAAATTCCACTGCCGAACAGCTCTTACTGTGAGGAAGTTCTTCCTAATGTTTAGGTGGAATCTTCTTTCTTGTAGTTTGAATCCATTGCTCCGTGTCCGCTTCTCTGGACCAGAAAACAATCTTTCTCCCTCCTCTATATGACATCCTTTTATATATTTGAACATGGCTATCATATCACCCCTTAACCTTCTCTTCTCCAGGCTAAACATACCCAGCTCCCTAAGCCGTTCCTCATAAGGCATCGTTTCCATGCCTTTGACCATTTTGGTTGCCCTCTTCTGGACACGTTCCAGCTTGTCAGTATCCTTCTTGAACTGTGGTGCCCAGAACTGGACACAGTACTCCAGGTGAGGTCTGACCAGAGCAGAATACAGTGGTACTATTACTTCCCTTGATCTAGATGCTATACTCCTATTGCTATACTCCTCCTATAAAACAAAACAAAAACAATATTAAATAGACTCTTGTGGCAAAGACTCATTTATCCAGCAGGGAAAGCCTGCTGGAACAAAAATGCCTTCAATTGTTTCTAGAAAGTGAAGTTAGAGGGCTTCTGTGGTGTCTTGACAGGATTGCTGTTCCACAGAACAGCCAAGTTATTGCCGAGTGGGCTTCTGACATCTTTGGAACTTGCAAGAGAGATTCTCTCACTGTAGCAATCCACTGGAGTATAAGGGATAAGGCGGTCTCTCAAGTAACTTGGTCCTTAGTTGTATAGGACCTTATATATTAGTACCAACACCTTGAACTTGACCTGCTAGCAGATTGGCAGCCAAAGCAAATCCTGCAAGCACTGTGTTATAGGCTGGTGGTAGTTTGCTCCCACAAGAAACCTAAATGTCTCATTCTGCATCAGATCCCGACTAACCTGAGAGGTAGCCCCACATAGAGAGCATTGCTCTTTATGTTCCTACTATCATAGAAATAATGGACCCCCCACCCTCATGTTTGACCAGTGATGCATAGAAAAAGAAGATAGATCTCATTTTGTTTGATAGTTATTTCCTCTGCAAATACACCAGCACTCTTTGAAGAGCGAAATCTGGGATAGAATTGATGAATATTCATATAATCATATAATTGTAGAGTTGGAAGGGTCCAAAAGGGTCATCTAGTCCAACCCCGTTCAAGGCATAAATAAGGTTACTAGCAACTGACTCAAACACAGTAGCTGCTGTTTTAGCAGTTCCTGGGAAACAAACGTGTTATGTGGAATAGTGTATTTCACCTGTTTGCAACCTATTTTCTCACTCTCTCCTCCATCCCTGACAACAGCAAAGTGGGCTCTGTTGGAATCCAACCAAAACAGCACATGCAGCATTCTCATTTCTCTCTCTCTCTCTCTCTCTCTCTCTCTCTCTCTCTCTCTCTCTCTCTCTCTCTCTCTCTCTCTCTCTCTGTGTGTGTGTTAACCATTGTAACATACTATTCCCAAATAATACCTTACTGCCCTGTAACTATTGAAGTAGGGCATAAGGAACCTGTGGCCCTTCAGATGTTGTTTGACTTCAGCGCCCATGAATCCCAGCCAGTGGTCAGAAATGATGAGTGTTGGAGTCCAACAATTTCTGAAGGGGCACAGTGCTTTGCCCCCCCGTATTAAAACAACAGCCTTTGACACTGGGTCAGCAGGCAGTAACTTGATCAATACCTGCTTAAAACATTGCAACAGCCCCTTGGGCCACTGTGGTGCAAGGGACTAAGGAACTAACTGGCAAGGAGCTCACAATCAGAAGATGTGTTCAAAATGGGACTCTCAAGCAAAGGCAAATTTCTTCTAGTGGGTCTCTACTGGCCGAAATCCAGTAACTATAGTTTTAGATGGTATATTGATTGACCATGGCATGATCTGTCCTTATGGCTTGGAGCTGGAGTCCATCTGAAGGAAAGCAGCTTATTGACCTCTGAAATAGAGTTTCTGTATCTTTAATACTTTTTAGAGGTAGTTGTGCATTGAAATTAATGGGTTCCATCCAGCATTATGATTTATTGTTCACTAGCCCCAGTGTTTTGCTCACTTCAGTAGAAGCAGGGCAAGGCAATTTTCCTGATTCCTTCTTCCCCCCTGCTGCCCCCTGAAAATCTGCTTCAGGGGTTTGGGGAACCCAGAGTAGCACAAGAGGTGTCATTGGGGAATACAAGGGAAAGAGAGAATCAGTAAAAATCACTCCCCTGCTTTCTTTGACAAGATCTGCCAAAGATGTTTAGGGGTATGCATATCTCTGCGTCCCCCCAGAAAAAAAAACACTGCATAGGTGGGAATAAGGAGGCCACATGAGCAGGTCCAAGTTGTTCTGGTTGTCTTCCCATACTCCTCCCTTGCAAAGATGTGGACACAAAAGCATTGCAATTTTCTAAGTACTTTACCTATTTATTTATTTATTTATTTATTTATTTTATTTATGTATTTATTTATTTATTTATTGTTGCATCTATATGCCACCTTTTCTCCAAGGAGCTCAAGGTGGCGTACATTGTTCTTTTCTTCCCCATTTTATCCTCACAACAACCTATGAGTTAGGTTGGGCTGAGAGGCTGTGATTGGCTCAAGGTCACCTAGTGAGCTTCATACTTGGTGGAGATTTGAATGCTGGTCTCCCAGGTCCTAGTTCTACACTCTCTACACCAGCTGGCTAAACTGAAAACTGCCTGGCTAAACTGAAAAGTGTCTAAACTTGGTTTAGGAGGGGTTTCTGCTGTCACAATTTTTAGTGTGGGTAATGTCACAGTAACCATACATTACTCAGAAGTAAGCCCTAGTAAATTCCATGGGCGATTGCTCCCAGATAGAACTGGAGCCTTAATTGGTAAGTCTTAATTGGTAAGGTACCACACAGAACGGTTAACAAGGTTGCCTCTAAGCCTTCATCTCAATTGAAAGAGACCAGCTCCCCCCACCCAATGTATGTACTTCTATGCCTCACATGTGTGAGGGCTGACCAAAATTGTTGAGCTTTTTTTAGGATTGAAGTTGCTGAGCTTTTTAAAGGATTTTTACCCAGGACATATACTGCCACAGGGGCTGGATTAAATCGGCGGGTGTGCCAGATTAGCCCCCAAAATGGACTTTGGTCATGCCTGGGCTAGGGTGTAGGAGACCAAAGTTAAAATCACCACTCGTCTATGAAGCTCCCTGGGTGACCTTGGGCAATTTGCTGTCAGCCTATGTCTCATGGTTGTGAGGACAAAATGTGGAAGAGGAGAATCAAATCAAATCAAAAAATTTATTGCATTAGCCAGTTGGCCATAGCACATAACACATAAAACATAAAATAAAAAATAAAAAAATCCTAGCAGTAACCTACCGCTATTATACAGAGCATGTATCGAAAACATCAAATATAAAAACATGTGATATAAAACAGAATTTGGTAAAAACTACCCTGTTTCTCATATTTTAAGACATACCCATAAAATAAGCCATAGCAGGATTTTTAAGCATTCAAGGAATATAAGCCATACCCCGAAAATAAGACATAGTGATAGGCGCAGCAGCAATGCCGGCCGCGGGAGGAGGAGGAGGAAAAAAATAAGACATCCCTTGAAAATAAGCCATAGTGTGTGTTTTTTAGGAAAAAATAAATATAAGACGTGTCTTATAATATGAGAAACACGGTAGGATGCATCATGTGTGTTTTGTCCATTGGAGAATGTTTAGTAAAATCCGTGTCTAGAGAAAATTAGCCAGTCGCGAGAGCTCCGAGTTTCAGGGCCTGCAAGATATAAATGGCCACTCCGCGGGTAACCCTGGGGTTAGCGTCCACCAATAGAAATTTCATGCGGTCATCTTCCAAGGCGATAAGCGAAGGAATTAGTATGAGGAGCCTTGGTCTTATTGCATCGTATAGGGGGCAGTGAAAGAAAAAATGGATAAAATCCTCTATCTTTCCCTTGTTGCACGGGCAGAGTCGGAGATCGGGGGGAGTGTTGGAAAATATACCCTGTAAAAATGCTGTGGGAATGGAATGGAAGCGGGCAAGTGTGAAGGCCCTTCTTTGTGAAGGGTTCGTCAGGTCGCTCAAATAGTGAGCCATAGTTCTTACTGCCTTCACGCGAGGATACCAAGTGGATAGGTTGGCCGCGTTAGATAGGGCCAGGTCCCGCTCTTCGTCCCTATCCAGGATCCATTTATGGATTTTATCATTGTCCCAAGCGATCAGAGCGGAGAAAGCTGGGAGGGAATAATGTTCACAGATGGCCTCCATGCCTTTTGACCAAATGTGGCTGCCAGTAAAGGCTAGGAAGGCTTGTTTGGCAAGAAGAGAGTTTGGGGCTTCTGCAAGAGATTTATAATAAGTGATTATCCTGATGTGAGCTCTTGCCACAATAGATGGCAGTTCCAGTTCCATTCTTAATTGGGCGGGGATGGTCCCATTGTGGAGACCCAATATCTTTCTTACCAGGAGGTTTTGCAGGAGGTTTTGCAGGAAGAAGAGAATCATGAATGCCATGAAAATAAATTTGGTTTGCTTTTTTTAATTGGTTCAACACAGAATAGCTGGTTGTGAGAAGGTGAACAAGTCAGTTCTGTTGGGTCTGGTGGCTACTTGTCTTGCTCTGAAGAAAGCTGTAATGAATTTAATGGAGCTTACTCCTGGAGTAAGTAAAAAAGGTAAAAGTAAAGGACCCCTGACAGTTAAGTCCAGTCGCAGACGACTCGGGTTGTGGCTCTCATCTCGCTTTATAGGCCGAGGGAGTCGGCATTTGTCTGCAGACAGTTTTTCTGGGTCATGTGGCCAGCATGACCAAGTCGCTTCTGGCACAACAGAACACCGAAACCAGAGCAGCGCATGGAAAAGCCATTTACCTTACCTTTCCTTACCTTACCTTACTTTACCTTATCTACTTGCACTTTGACATGCTTTCAAACTGCTGGGACCTAGCAAAGGGAGCGCACCCCATCGCGGGGATTCGAACCACCGACTTTCTGATCGGCAAGCCCAAGAGGCTCAGTGGTTTAGACCACAGCGCCACCTGCGTCCCCCTGAGTAAGTAGGCTTAAATTATTACCTGCATTTATATCACCTCCAAAAGGCCCGTGGCCCACTTTGCCCAATGGAGAAGCTTCTATAGCCTAGGACTAACGTACATGCTGACTACAGGCATCATGTCTCTGATATTTTTTCATCATCAAATTATTTAGTCACCTTTTTGCACCAGCTTTAATTCTGTGTTAATTTTATGTTGGTGTGAAGTCTTTTCTTACATCTGTATTAATCCCTGCCCCCTCTCCAACTGTGAGGCACCTGCTATAGCAGGGGTCAGTAAACTTTTTCAGCAGGGGGCCGGTCCACTGTCCCTCAGACCTTGTGGGGGGCCGGACTATATTTTGAAAAATAATAATAACCCAGAGATGCATTTTAAATAAAAGGACACATTCTACTCATGTAAAAACACCAGGCAGGCCCCACAAATAACCCAGAGATGCATTTTAAATAAAAGAACACATTCTACTCATGTAAAAACATGCTGATTCCTGGACCGTCCGCGGGCCAGATATAGAAGGCGATTGGGCAGCATCCGGCCCCTGGGCCTTAGTTTGGGGACCCCTGTGCAGAGGAAACTGGGGAGATATATTTCTTCGGGGATAATCCAGCTACCCAAATTTCAGGGTTACTTCTTTTTTTAAAAAAACCAAGTATTTATTTAAATAATATTTATGCTGTATTTTACATGTATCTCAAATCACCGTACAAAGTATATAGCCGTTTTAGTGGTAGAGCTTTAAGGAAAGGCATTAGAGCATTGTTTTACCTTTTAGTTTCTCACTAATAAGTAATTTTGTTTACATCTTCTAGCATTTTCTGCCAATAAGTACAAAGGCCCTTATTTTATTTATTTATTTTAATCCTTAATTTAATAATATATTTTAAAAGGCCCTTATTGTAAAAACAGATAGAATTAAAAATTATTGTATTAATATTTAACAGAAGTTTTTTTAAATGTATTAAACTACCCAATTGTATGTTCCAGCTGTTTTCCCTGCCACCATAGGTCTCCTCATGACAAAACGTCTGGCGATATAAATATGCTTAGGACCATAACGAAAGCCTTTATGAGCACCTCATGTAGAATCAGTTGTGGGATAAAGAACAATACAATACCCAGAAGAGAGGAATAAAAGCCACAACAAGCAGACTTCCCCTTCTTTGTTCCTTTATTGAACCTAATATGGGCCTTATTTCCATTATTTCCCCACAACCACCAGCACCCCCCACAAGTATAGAAGATAGGAAGAGAGGCCTGGATTTGAGGGAGACGATAAAGATCCCCCCCCTTGCCCAATGTGTATTTGACTCTGTGCTGTGGCTTTTCTCCCTTATTTATGTTTTTTATCATTACTCAGCTCAGCCACACAAGGCAAATTCTATTTAATAAATTAGCCTAATGGATTCCGCAAGTGGTCTGTGAGCGCTGTGCTTCCTCCAGTTAAGGAAAACATTTATATTCCTGCTCCCTTTGGCTTTCTTGCCGAGGAGGGTAACCAGCGGGCAGGGACAGAAAAGGGAAAGGGGGGGGAGGAGGACAGCCATCTTCCTTTGGGCTAAGAGGGGAAAGTGTACTTAAATCCCAGGGGAGGTCTGTTGTGGCGAGGGTGGAAGGGAGAGGCCCTGCTAATGCCCTTTGTTTCACTGTTGTGATCCTTGGCAGCCCCAGGCTAGAGTACCTACCACAGCTTTTCCCCTTGCTGTGCCGCTGCTGCCACCGGCACCCCTCCTCCTTTCCAGTGTTACATGTTAAACTCTTCCAAAGGGGCCTCTTTAACAGCTCCCCATGAAATAATAATTCATTATGCTGCTAGGAGGGAAGAAAGGGAGTGTAAGTATCTTGATGGGATTAGAGAAAACCCCTGCAGAGATGATTTAGTAGCCGTGATAATTCACTTAATAGGAGCCTGGGGTAAATTGCCAGACACTGAAATGTAACTGAGCCAGCCTGAAAAAGGATGGCACTACAGGTCTGTGTAGGATAACTGGCTTCATTAGCAATATTTAAGAGATTTTGTATAAGAATGAGTAATAAAAGGCAGAACTATTTAATCCACCCCTGCTTGGTGGCCTTTAGCTTTAACCATCTGAATATCAAATTGGAAATGGCATGGCAGCAACACATTTTGGAAACTGTTCTTTTGGCTGTTATTTGTATGGTTGGTTTAGTTTCTCATTTGTTAACCTTTCAGGATGAATCTCTCTGAAAAATGCATAACTGCATGATTGGAACTCAAACGAAGATAATAGAGAATGTAACAGCTTAGACTATATTGCAACAAAATAGAAGGCTGGTTCAGACCATTATGTCTGACTGCTTTTGTCACTCCTCCTCACAGGAATGGTCTACTTACATAAGCAGTGTGAGGCAGGAATATGCAGATCTAAGGTGTGGTAGATTCTGGCCTAAATCCAGCACTGAGTTTGGTGTGTTTATGCCTCTTAAAACCAATAGGCTGAAGAATACCTAGCTCTATGTTGAAACAAAAAATAAAAAAATTCCTTCCAGTAGCACTTTAGAGACCAACTAAGTTTGTCATAGGTATGAGCTTTCGTGTGCATGCACACTTATTCAGATACACTGAAACAGAAGTCACCAGACCCTTATATATAGTGAGAGGGTGGGGAGGGGTATTACTCAGAAGGGTGGTGGGAATGGGTGATTGGCTGAGTAATACACTTCCCTCTCACTATATATAAGGGTCTGGTGACTTCTGTTTCAGTGTATCTGAAAGCTACGAAAGCTCATACCTATGACAAACTTAGTTGGTCTCTAAGGTGCTACTGGAAGGAAATTTTTTATTTTTTGTTTCGACTGCGTCAGACCAACACGGCTACCTACCTGTAAATAGCTCTATGTTGAATGTTTATATCAATTGAAGAAACAAAGTATAATGACCAAGATCTATGTTGCATCCTTTTGAGTAGAGCTTTCCAAACTGTGTGTGTCATCTGCAGTGTGTAGGTGTGTCACACAAACACTCCCCACGCTCCTACCGGGCCTGGAAAGGGATTAGTTGAACCTCCGGTTTGCTAGTAAAACTGAATTACTGTGTTGCGAAATGATGCATGTCTAAAAAGTATGTCACCAACATGAAGTTTGGAAAGCTCTGCCTTAGAGGAAGTAGATAACTTTTGTGTGTGAGAGAAGTAGGTGTAACTAATGTAGAACTTAGAAAGGCAATACTTAAGGAAAAGGTTGTGTGGATCAGACATGGTTAGGAATTGCGCTGAAAGCTTTAGACTTCCCTCAGGCAGGAATATTTTTTGGGGGGGGATGTTTCCCTCCAATTTATTTTCAAAATAAATAATTTTTGAAAATGATGTATAGGTGGCACCTTACGCCCGTCAAATTGGCTAAAATATATAAAACAAACAACAAGAAATGCTGGAAATGCAATAAAAAAGATGGAGATTTCTACCATCTCTGGTGGACGTGTGGGAATTAATTTATAACGAATTAAAAAGGCTATTGCGTTATACTTTCCCAAAGAAACCTGAAGAAATGCTGTTGGGTATATTGGGGAGGGAAATTAAGAAGGAAGATCAAAACCTCTTCATGTGTACCACTACGGCAGCGAGAGTTATCTTAGCTCAACGGTGGAAGACACCAGAGGTTCCAAATGTAGATGAGTGGAGAGAGAAAATGACAGAATATTTAGAGTTGGCAAAAATGACAGGAAGACTAAGGGACCAAAAAGAACAAAGGTTCCGAAAGGAGTGGAATAAGTTCATGGAATATCTGAAGGATTATGTTAAATGAATGTTAAATGAATAAAAACACTAGTAGAATTACTTTTAAAATACAACAAAGAATTATAAAGCCATTGTCCATAAAAATATAGGCAAAATTATATGTAAAATACAGGTAAGAACAAATGGAAGGAAAATATATATACACAGAGGAAAACTCTAAGTAAGATAAGGACAGGCAAGAAAAAGTGTGGCACCGAAAATGGTGAGATGGGAAATAAAACCAAGAAAGAAACAGGAGGAAGTCCAGTTCGAAAGAACAAGTGGAGAAGAAGAACGTTATAGGAAAAGAGATAAACACGACACAACTAAAGTTTGATTTTGTAAAAGTAAGTTTATTTAAGAGGTGTACAGACTTGTATGTTTGCTTTTATTTATTCGTATGTATCAATTTTCATTGCTGTATGCACCTAATTTTGAAATATCTAAATAAAAATGATAATTAAAAAAAAAAATTTCAACTCTAGTAATAAGAGAAGTAAGAAACAATCAGCTAAAAATTACGTTAATCCACATGGTTTCACTGATTTAACTGTAGTTAGAAAATAGGAGGCATGTGCAAATAGAAACAGGCTTCTACCTGTGTGTATCTAGTTGGAAGAGGAACGGCATCTCCAGTTCCTCAATCTGACCCTTCAATGGTGTGCACTTCGAGAAGAGGAACAAGGGGTGTGATAGCACTATGCATGTTCATAATTTATACTGAGGCATATAAATACAAATAATTGTACAAACATTAATTTTGTGCATGTCACAAGGATATGTCCTTCTCCTGTGCCTATTATTTATTTATAGCTTAAATAGGGCACAATTCACTGGAAAATTCTCTTCAAGCTCAAAATCTTACTTGTCCAAATTGGTTTCACTTACCAGAGTCCCCTGTATGGAAAGTATGAAGATCTTATAAACTACCAGTATCTTTGTATACTTCATAAGATTTTTATGTTACCAACAATAGTGCTATTTTTAAAAACTGATTATGCTGACAAATACAGAATTTTTCTTTTGCTGCCATGAACAAAGATAAGAGTCACTTAACATCTGCAAATGCTTCAGTATCTAGAAGTGCATCTTATCAGCATTCCCTTTATACTCTTTATGTGGTGTCTTGAATTTCTAGAAATAAAGGAGATGGGAGGGAACTCCTTTAGAAAAATATTGGAATATTTGTTGTGTTACTCTGCATTCCTGTAGTTAACCATTCTTCTAAATTATCCCAGAACAAAACAATTATATGTTAATGAATGATTAAAAAATGAATGTGTTCAACTTCATTTTTTAATTTTGCTATTATTTGAAGTACTCTATTTTTACACTCCGAATGACTGAGTTTAATTAAAAATTCAGATAAAAGCATTCAGAACAGTTGCAACATATAATATGAATAATTGGGTAAATACATAGTGTATAGAAATGCATTCTATACAAATTATGCTCTGTATATATAGGTGTGTGTGTGTGTGTGCACACATGCAAGACTCATATGGAAGGCCTTAATTTTGCATTCCAAAAAACAGTTTCTTTAGGCTGAATTCAGTTGGAATTGCTGGAATGATCAGAGACGATGTAGATTTGCAGTTCAGCATAGCCTGCAAATACTGTAACAACTTAGTCCTATATAGTTCTACATATGGCCATGAGATCAGTCCAGTAAAAGTGGTTTGGGATCTGTGGGTTTAGTAAATATCCCATGTACATTATACAAAACAGGTTTATATAGGCATTGTTCTTTTTATTTCCATTGTGTCACAATGGAGTTGCTGTATTTTATATAACGCAGTAAACCAATTTGAAATATAGCAAGGAGACTCTTCTTCAAATAAAACTAACGATATTAATAACCACAACTGTCAATTCGGAACAAGACAAGTGTTTTAATAAATCTTCACTAATACCCCATACAAATATGAAAGAATGACTAGCTTTCCCTAGGCCTGTTCCCCAGTGACCACTGCCTGTTATGACTTTGAATAATTCCCTCTAGTGGAAGGCAGCCAACACGGTCCATTATTCCAGATGGCCAGCTCCAATTCGAAGTTCTGCAAATGGTTCTCAGCATTCAGAAAGGCCTCTTCATTTTTATTTCATTCAGCAGAGGGGGGGTGGGGGTGGGGAGAGACAGAAGAAGATCAGACACCATATCTGATTTGGAATATCACACCTTATTGTATCATACAGTTTCTCATCTGTGTGTTATAAAAAATTATACACAGGAGTTTTTTCCCTCAGCACATATTTAAAAGAAGAGAAATCACTATACTATATTAAAAGCTGCACACGCTTAAGGCCAAGGCGTTAATCAACAGCTAAGAAAGGAGAAGAAAAACTCTTGTAATAGGTTTCCTCGTCCAAAACCCATTCTCAGTTATACCCGTGTCAGCCATTACTTTGCTTTTATCAGAAAATAATTGCCAACCTCTCTATTCCGTGTGTGTGTTAGTGTCCTAATGCCAAAGCCTCTCTATATGCAATAGAAATAGAACATAAAACTGCATAAAATAGTTACAGAACATAATTGCCTAGTACTATAAATGCACATTTACCCATATGGGTGCTGATCGGTTGCTGCATGTATGATACTCTAGGCTCAAAAGCCCCATCCACATTGGAGCCAACTAGTCAGATCAACGATGATAATACTGATCACTTGTTGGAGAGGAGAGTGGTAGCAGAATCCAGTGTTCTCCGTCCCTTCCCATCCATGCATGTAGATGGATTGAGGACAATAGATGCTATTTTTGATACAGAGTAATACAAGTATTTTTTTACATTTTTCCAAATAGGAATGGGAGAGAACTTTTTTCATCTTGCATTTAAATTAAAATCCAACTACATTGCACATTCCAAACTAATACATGGACCAAAAGGCAGCTATCCCCCAAATTTTATACTTCTCCCACCCAAAAAATGCATATAAAAATGTATTTTAAGGGAAAGTGTGAACAAAAATGTTTATATTACTGAAAATTACATATTGGGAAATTTATTGCAAAAACGTGAATTATGCAAAATTGCATTAAAAACATGTATTGGGAGAAATTTGCATGAAAATATGTATGAATTGTGAGAGCTTTCACAGTGGAAAAATGAGGTAAATTTTGGATAAACCAAGTTTTACAGTTCAAGTGTCTAAGCGCCAATTTGAACAATTAGAACCACTTAGATGCCTTGATACAAGATGACTAATCTAATTTTGTTTTCATACACTTATGAAGACATTACCCCCTCCCCCACCCCACTCGATATATATGATTAGCTAGGTCAAGTGGCCATTTCAGGATATGTTGCTAGTAAAATCTGGACACAACCTCATGTACACTTGAAACACAGGAATGCCCAAATAGCCATCCCTAAGCATGCTGAGGTCTGCATATCACCCAGATGTCAAAATCATTGTCTGAACTAATTCAAGAACTAGCACAATCAGTTCTGGAAGCCTGATGATTCATGAAGAGCATTCCACATCATATCACCTCTTTAAGGTGCTTGTTTCAAAGTAGTTGTCTATGTATCCCTTCATTCACTTATGGGTGCTGCACTTGTGCATGGAGGATATGGAGGATTCCAGCATGCCTCAAAGAAGCCCTATTTCCCTGCCCCCCCTCCCAATACATGGGCATGTGTCCATTGCAGTGCAATAAGAGGAGTTAGATACGTATGCATTTCCCATATTGCCCTCCAGCCTTCCCTCAACAGAAATTATGCATGTTCATGGGAGGGCAAGGGAATATAGGTTGGGTAAGCCTTTTAATGGTCTTTCCAAGACTGAGTCCCTGGTGCAAGTGGATCATGCCCCACATTTTTAACATATTTTGAATGGGTCCATATTGACTAATTATATGAGTTTGTTATATTTAACAGTATAACCATTTGTCTGGACCTCTAGCTATGGAGGCTACAGCATTAGTTTTATGATGCCAAATTAAGCTATTTGAACTAGGCTGACATAAAATATTAACCCACTTTTGCATAAGATCTCAAAAACCACGCGAATAAGCTCTTTATCCACTTTTGATACAAAAATGGAACCAAATTAGGCCAGTAAACATTATATTTTACTTTGCTTAATAATGCCCCTCATAACTAACAGCATATCTCATTAGTTGTGCTTTTGTTAAGGCCACAGTTCAGCCCAAGTGATTGAATACTTCAAAACTGCAAGCATGTATTAGGTGGAAATAATACATTATTTTCAAGGAAAACCCAGCTTTTAAATTTGAATTCTTTTTTTTTTTTGAGGGAGAAACTGGGTCAAGTGGTTGTCCCTGTAGCGCTATCAATAAGTTCAATAAAATAAAATCTAACTTGTGTTTGAAACATACATTATAAATAGATGTATAGATGGACTGGATATTGAGGAAAAGGATGTTAAAGATTATGAATATTAAGATTTATATTAATCTATAAGCCTATTAAAGTACAGTAAAACCTGTCCTTCAGACCACCTTTTTAAAGATATCACTTCCCTGATGGGACCACTAAATTTCGGGCCAAATTATTTTCCCATAAAGAACAATGAAAAGAAAATGATTATATTAAGTCTACTTCTACTATAGTTTCTTTTCATTGTTCTGCCAAAAATGATTCCAAATAGTAAGATAACATTGATTTTGACCTTGTTAATGAACCTGAAGAACTTCAAGGAATATCTGACCACACATTTCCGTTTAAGTGAGGGCAGGGAGAGAGAGAGAAGGTGACAGGGAGACGTCTCCATCCATTCTACATCAACATTAGCAGAAGGCACATAATTTCATTGGTGTTCTGAAACGGCAGCATACCTTCATATTGGTAATGGCTTATAGTGAAAAAATTTCTTTGATTCAAAAAGTTGAGGCAATTTGTGTGAGGTATTAGCTCTATAAATCTCTTCAGGATCAAGCCTGTGAGTCTCCTGAAAAGTAGAGGTTTTGCAGAATGTAGCCTAGGCCTCCCAGAATACATAATAGATTAAAATTTTTCCTCTGCTATTACAATTTCTTTAATGGCAGGGATGGGGAATTGTGACTATCAGCCCCAGCAAGCACGACCAATGGTCAGGGGTCATTGGAACTGTAGTCTAACTGTAGTCTGGAGGGTCACAGACTCTCCATCTCTGCTTCATGGCATGGATGTTTATAAAACATATGTGAGACTCTATCCAGAAAACTCAAATTAAAGTTGCATATCACAGATGAAAGTCACCTAGTATAATGTACATTGTGTTTGGCAATATTAACTTACACCAAGTAGCCTGCCAGCTGCTGCACCCAGATCCTAAGAAAGAGGAAAGGTTTGTGTAAATTTATATCTATATTCTCACATACTTTGGTTATTAAAACAGAGGTAGAGGATCATCTTCACTAGGCACCCCCAAACTTTGGCCCTCCAGATGTTTTGGACTACAATTCCCATCATCCCTGACCATTGATCCTGTTAGCTAGGGATCATGGGAGTTGTAGGCCAAAACATCTGGAGGGCCAAAGTTTGGGGGTGCCTGATCTTCACCATCTGAAACCTACTCAAGAGTCCAAACCTTGCTACTCCATGTAACTCTTGCACATCTTTCCATTGAGGGCAAAGAGCCACAATTTCAATCATGGGGGGGAGGGTATGGAGCACTTCAGCTTCCTCTGTGCCTCCCCTCCTTCTGCATATACATCATATGCAAGCTGCATATGAAACTAGAAAATGTGGTACTAATATAAAACATTGTGAAGAGTGATTTTTTTATTCCAGTATTACAGCTGTGGGCTTGGATCCAGGGATGCTTTGCATGAACCAAAAAAGCACTTCCACTTGCGCAACGAAGCCCTGCCAAATTCTAGTGATTTCCCCATTCCACTGCAGCCTTCCTTTGTGCATCCCCTAGTAAGCCAGAGAGTCCATCAGCCCTAAGGAGTGGCTTTTGTGGGGCTCAGATTGCTGCGGGGTATACGGGTAGAAGTCAGCCTCACTGGAGTAACCCTTAGATAGGTATGACAAAGATATGATCAAAGAATATTGATGAAAAACAGCATAATTCTGGAGATATATATATATATATATATATATATATATATATATATATATATATATATATATGAGATGGCAATGGTAACCAACAATTTAGTTGGGGAGGTGACATTCACTTGACCTCTGGTTGGTTGCATTGCTACTGCTTACTGAAAAGTAAATGGGTGTGTTGCCATCTTGCCCTTCCCCACCATCTTCCGGTAAGCAGCAGCAATGTACCCAAACAGAGGTCAGATGAGCACCAGCAAGCCAGCATTGGCTACTGGCTGTATGTAGTCTAAAATGCTGACATCTTGCCTGAGAATCCCAAACGCCACAAGTTTAGTTTTGCCCCGCTTTCTGCTCTGAGTCTTTAGTGGTTAGACTCATTCTAAAATAATGTCAATGAAGGAAGAATTCATTCCTTGATATATTGAAAAATGTGATCATTGTAATGTACATCTGTGGTAATACATTACCAAATTATAAAGCTTTGTTTTTAAATCACAAAAATGTAGAGATACATTTAGCATTTGGTCATCTACAGGGAACTGCACTAATTATGATTTGTGAATTACTTTCTCCATGAAATCACAATTTTTACAATAACTATATATAGATTATGAATTTTGCAGAAGGCTTATTGCCTGGGGTGAGACTTTGGTTGTTTAAGTACTGTCATTCTGGCAGAATATTCATTTAGATTTTCATGCTCTAGTCAGCACCTTGGCTGTCCTTAGAGTTTTACACTTGGATTAAAAATACATTGGATTCATCAAGCATATTGTTAGTAAAATGAACCTGGGACTTCCCTATTGCATACCACGTTCTCCGATTTTCTGGCAGCAAATGAATTAGAGACCAAACAGATGTGTTTGAAACTTTAGCAGCCACCTTTGCTTTGAGCAAAAATTGACCCATAATCACTCATATAGCTAACTATTTGGTTGCTCTTCATGAAAGCTACTTGCCAGTCTTCAGGTAATAAGATTGCTAGAAATGTTCATTAGCGTGCTGGATTGCAGGTTGTCCAATCTTAAAAATAAATAATTCCAGAACCACTTTTGCATTAATCCTCAGAGCAGCTTGTTTATATATGTTTCTGAAGATCAAGCACAGAGCATTGGTTAAGAGTATGAACTGTGAGTTACAAGATCCATAGTTCAAATCCCAGCCATTAGCTCAAACAAGGTGGTCTTAAGTGAGTGATTATCTGTCCCAAGTCAGAAGCCTTATTCTTAATATGATGATAATTATTGGACTATGTTAAGAGAAGTTATAAGAATTATGAATGTATGTGAAGCATGAAGCATAAATCTCATAGTGGTGGTTGATTTCATGGGGGAGAAACTTCCACTTATCTTAGTGTGTTTGTGTGTAGGGGAGGTATATTTTCTGTTTACTCCTTCCCTCACTTTGATTTTAACACCCCCCCCCAATTGATACTCTTAGGAAGGAAGAAGAAAAGCACACCAGCATGAGGGTCAGTGTAGCCTTTTTGCCCTTTCTTGGGCCTTATTTGCGTAATGGGGTGGGAGCTTTAGATCGGATGTAACTAAGCCTTTCCTAAATCCTCAACATGCCCTGGGAACATCCTATTTCTGTCTCTCCTGACCTTTGAGCACTGCCAGCAGTGCCTCTGCCCGTGAGAAGGTCCATATCACCCTACAGCCCTTCAGCACAGGGAACATATGGTTTAAGAACTTAGGAAGGGTTCTGTGTAAGTACTGTTATTACCCCATATTTTATTTATTTATTTACTACTTTTACCCTGCCCATCTGATTGGGTCGCCGAAGTCGCTCTGGGTGGCTTTCAACATAATAAAAACACAGCAAAACAATAAAAAAAATCCTGATACAGGGCTGTATTCAGATGTCTTCAGAAAGTTGTTTAGCGCCTTGACATCAGATGGGAAGGCGTTCCACAGGTGGTACCACTACCGAGAAGACCCTCTCCCTGGTTTCATGTAATTTTGCTTCTTGCAGTGAGGGAACTGCCAGAAGGCTCTTGAAACTAGACCTCAGTGTCCGGGCTGAATGATAGGAGTGGAGACACCCCTTCAGGTATACAGGGACGAGGTTGTAGGATCTACATTTTTCTGTTTCCCATGAAATATTAAGAAACATACAATTGCCCTCCGGTAGTTATGATAAAGGAGTCTCTCCTGTTCTTTTTTCACCTGGTTAGTATGGCATGCTGTTTACCTCCCTTGCTGTCTTAGGCTCTGGCTACTTTTACAATAGGCTTTAAAAGCCTAAATTTAGGAAGCCCTAAATAACTACCTTGGGCGGGTGGCGCTGTGGGTTAAACCACAGAGCCTAGGGCTTGCCGATCAGAAGGTCAGCAGTTCGAATCCCCGCGATGGGGTGAGCTCCCATTGCTTGGTCCCTGCTCCTGCCAACCTAGCAGTTTGAAAGCACATTAAAGTGCAAGTAGATAAATAGATACTGCTCCGGCGGGAAGGTAAACGGTGTTTCCGTGCGCTGCTCTGGTTCGCCAGAAGCGGCTTGGTCATGTTGGCCACATGACCTGGAAGCTGTACGCTGGCTCCCTTGGCCAATAAAGCGAGATGAGCATCGCAACCCCCGAGTCGGTCACGACTGGACCTAATGGTCAGGGGTCCCTTTACCTTTAAATAACTACCTATATTTTGAATTATTCCGATGTTTTTACTGTGATGAACATGCAAATGCTCCCCCAATCCAGGCTGTACAGTTCTGAAGGAAGAAGCTGGACAATTTACGTGTTTTTTTTTAACTTTGTAAAAAATAATTTTGTCATGCTCAAACACTGGCACTGCAAAATTCACAGAAGCTCTGATTCAGGAATGCTTGTGAAAGAAGAAGAATCTGTGCTAAGGTGATATTGCAATAGAAAAGTAATCATATATGTATGAAAAGCCATAAGCCTGAAGATTTGGAGAGAGTTGTACAATTGACAATCAAATGGAGCTTAAAGGGAATTACGAGGTTTTCAACTAAAAGGCCTGAAATAAAGAAAAGTAGTATTTTACTGCAAAAAATTGCAAATGTCAAGAGTAAATCATAAGACTTTGCATCATTGAGCTACTAGCCAGCTCTATAGTTTCCTGAGTTCTTACCACAGGGAAAGACCAACTTTCATGCTCAATAAAACTTAAGAACTTTAGAAATACATTAAGAGATGTAAATCATATATTTGTGACTTTTTCTTCCTAAATGGCTAATTATAAAAGACAAATGATGAAATATATGTGCTCCTTGGATGGTAACCTATTCCTTCATTTGCTTTAGAACATGTTATTATAATTCTGTTTGTTCCAAGAGATGCACACCAGTTTCTTCAAGTTAACAGAAAATGGGGGGGTGGGAAGAATTAGATATTCTTGTAATCCACCCCGCTCCTCCTCCTCTTGCCTAGGAATGTTCAGAAGTCTTGGAACAAGCAAACAACAAATCTGTTTCTAAAATAGGAAGGCCAGAACTCAGCTGCCCAAATGGCTTGCTGTGGTCCAAAACCAGACAGGTGGTGCCCCAGATTGAATATGTACTTGTTGGAATGATTGAATTCACAAACAGGGTGATAAAATTTAATAGCAAGGAGCAATGGGAAGTTACAAGATCCTAGAGTAAAAGGCGTTCCCTTCACATAAATCTATCTTAATAGCCTAAATTGTGAAGCGTAAAGCAGAAAAATAAATCGAATGATATCTAAATATAAGTTTACACACACATTACTATACATATACTAGCAGTGATAGACGTTTATTTATGTTATGCATTTGCGGACAGTTAAGGGCTCTTATTTGCATAAGATTGTAGATCTGTCTACTCAAGGAGAGAGACAGAGATAGCATGGTATAATATTGCTTTTTAATATGTATACATAAGCATCTGCATTATGTACACAAATGCATACAATGCACTCATTCATACTGAGCTTATATTTCACTAGACCACCCTGAATTTTTCCTAGTGAATGTTCAATATTTGTATTCTGAGTTACAGCATTAAAAAGGCAATCCACTGCAGCATTGTTTGTGAGAGATCCTGAGGTACACATTTACACTCTCCTCCACAGAGGCTGCTGGGGCACATCTTTTGAATGCTGCCCCTAAAAACGTGTAGGGCTACTTGTGCTGTTAAGGCAGTTATGGCCAATCGTTTTGTTCTCAGTGCCTCCATCATGGATAAATCATGCAGCACTGTGTGTGTGTGTGGGGGGGGAGATTTCTCCAATAAGACATATTTTCCTATGTTATTTAGTTAAGGAAAAAATAATTATATTAATGAAAATACTCACTACCTTGAGAGATATCAATCAGTTTGTTAAAATAAGACAGTTAAAATCAACTTCTAAAAACCCTATAGAACTTCAAAAAAATTACAGTCCTAAGAGGGCCACATAGCAGTCTACCGTATGTAGATCCACCAAGTGTGTGCAATATGCAAATCTCTAGCAAACACACACCGGTGCCATATTTCCAGCTTGGCTGATGCATTGATCTCAGTGGATTTTGAGATATAAACTTCAATTTGGCCCCCAGTCATTTAGTGGACAGTGCCACCAACAGTTCTGACACCAGGTTATTTGTTGTGGCTGTTTTGCCGTCCCTGTTTGCACATTAATCCAGTGACAATTAGGTGTCAGCGAGCGTTGATTCTGCTCGCTGATAGCCTTGGGCTGTGCACTTGAAGCCCTAATCAGGAGTGTAAACTCTGCTATATTTCAATTTGGAGAAGCGCTCTTCCGCTAAGAGGCCCCTGGCACTGCGATAAATAAAACGCCTATTTACTCTATTGCCACACTTAGACATCTAATGCACTTACTACCAGCCCCCTAATCATAGCCTCCAGTTAAATCCGCCTATAAATCACTCCATTCTCATCCTGTAGATTAGTGAAGCCATTTTCCCCAAACCCCACAATGAACACTGTTTCCTTTTCTTGTTAGTCAAAAGCTAGATGATTTTTATTAGGTTAAAGACGAGCTCACAGATGGTAAATCGCGTGGAGAGAAATGAGCTGGAGAGTTACACGGTGGAGTGCAGGCCATGCTGAAGGCGGTGGCGGGGGAGGGCAACCAGCCACCAGCAGAACCAGAATCAAGTGAGAAACAAACAACACCCCCCTTTCAATGCTCACATAATCCTTCAATCCTTTTTACCTCTCCTTTTGTTCATTTCACTCCAGTGACATTGGCATTTGTTTGGCACAAGGGGGCAGCTTCCGGCAAGTGGGATATGAGAGATGATCCCCCCGCCCAAGATTTAGATGCTTTGGAGTGGGGTGGGTGGGTGGAGGGGTAGAAGAGAAGGTTTGTCTACATTATGAAATATCTCCAGATGAATTCTGAGTTGGGGATGACATAGCTGTGTCTCACCATCTATCCTGAAAACATCTGGGAATCAGTGTAGACGTCACCAGAAGCTGGAGTCATACGACTTGAGCTGCAGTGCTCTGAAGAGGAACAGATGTTCTAAATAAAACTTTAAAAATTACAAAAAAAATGGATAGAGGCACAGACTGAAATCCTAATCCTACTTGTCAAAAGGATGCCCCACTGAATTCAGTTGAACTTACTTCTGAGTAGACATGATTAGCATTGCAGTTGTTGTTTAGTCATTTAGTCATGTCCGACTCTACCTGAGTTAATTCCATATCTGAGTTCATATTTAGACTTTCTTAGGTATTTTGATATAGAGAAGAGAATCTGTATTCCTCATCTAGCCCAGCGGTTATTATTTATTTATTTATTTTACTGCCCACAGCTATCCAGGGTTTTAGACTAGAACCTTTCATACCTCCCTGGCTTGAGACCCTGCTGGGGAATCATGTGCAAAGCATGAGTTCTACTTCTTTGCCGCAACCCTGCAATTCCTTGTATTTCCTTCTGCTGTCACAAAATGCCCTTGACTGAGAATATCTTTATCCAAAGAAGAGTCAAGTGCTGGAGAAAACTCTTAATTTTCTACAGCAGGGCAGCTCAACACTATTCACAAGAATGTTTGAAAAATGATGAGAGCATAAGAAGAACCCAGCTGCATCAGTCCAAAGGCCCATCTAACCAGGATCCTGTTCTTACAGTGGCCATACCTGATGCCCCCAGGAAGCCCACAAGCAGAACTTGAGTGTGGTATCACTATCCACACTTGTGATTCTCAGCAACTGGTATTTAGAGGCATACAACCTCTAGCAATGGTGGGTAAAATACAGCCACCATGGCTAGCAGCCACTGATAGCCTTATCCTTCATTATTTTCTCTAATCCTCTTTTAAACCCGTTCACATTTTTGGCCATCATTACATATTGGGGAGCAAATTTGACCTATTTGCATTTCAGCTCCCATCCACTGCAACCAGCACAACCATGTTAGTGGGAGTTGACCTATTTTGGACCTCATTGTGCTTCCAAGTATTCCTCAGCATAATATAATATTCTTAACTGTTTTCCTTATGAGGAATAATTGGTTTGAATAATTCTTAACATGTTTCTCCTAGCAGAATTCTAGTTTTGACTATTTAAAGCCAGTTTTAAACCCTGTTAATTTGCCTTTATTAGAAGGAGGCAGCTGGTGAATATCAGGTTGTTGTTTGAAAAGAACATCCGGTTGGAAGTTTGATCTTCCCACCATGCCAATAATTTGAGCCAGCCATTCCTTCCTATTGATACTTCTACCCAGGTTATATAAAGCAACTCTTTCCCCAAAGGAAAGTAGCCACAATTCAATGATACTTATTAAAAAGTAATTATTTCAAATGTCTCAGATATTCTTTCTTCTCAATATTGATTTCCTTTGGAGAAGAAAAATCTGAGGACATAGTAAAATTGATAATAATAAACTTATTTATAAATCTGGGTGCAAAAAGCAAGAACAGGCTATTCTAGGTTTAATTGAGGCTTCCCAAAGTCTAAAGTAGTGCCTGGTCAAATACTCCAAAATGTTCCTTCTTATCTGTTCTGGTTTGCACTCTACCAAATGGAGCAAAAATTGTTTTGGATGTGACTCTCTTTTTTGTTTCTTGGAATACCTAACTGCCCATTGTCTCCTATAATGGACTAGGCCAGCCTTCCCCAAGCTGGTGCCTCCAGATACTTTGGACTACAACTCCTATCAGCTCCAGTACAGCCATGCTGGACTAGGCTGTACCATAGCACACAGACCATAACTCAGAAAAATATATTAACATTCCTCCAAAACAGTGGAGGTGTGTGGGAATTGCAGTTCCTTTTCACAATAGGAGTGGTAGAGCTGTATTTTTTTAGAGCTGTAAATTTGGTGGATTAAAGTACAGGTCTGGCCTGATAAATGCCCCCCCCCCCTTTTTAGGATGGATATAGTTTCAGAGAGTGATTGTTCCAAGCTCAACCAGTAAACCTCATGAGTGTTCAGATATGTGAACCACCAATACTCTAGGAACGTTCATCACTTTGTAACTAAGCCATGTTTTATTGCCTGTGCACTTTTTCTGAATGTGGTATGGAAAAGCACATGAATCTGACCTTTCGAGAGTTTGTAAGTAAACCAAATGTGTGACCTTTTTCCAAGTTAAGAGGAAGAGGGAAACTTTTGAACTCACTTTTAAAGAGTCACCTATATTTCCACGCTTTACTTTGCTGCATATTTTGAGACTTTAAATCTCTGCTGGTGTTCTCTTACCAAAGAGTACATGGCCCACACTTGGATCTTGGCATCTAGGAATTCTCCTTTTTATATACCCCCCCCCCCCGGGGAACCAATACATATATCAAAACTATTCATTTGGTTTAAAGCCCATAGGTGCAGGAAACCTGTACAGGTGATGAATGTGTGGCAAATGGAAATTTCCTCCCATTACATACACAAAGCATTCTCCAACTCATAAGAAAAGGGAACACACATGTGAACACCAGTGCTCATATCACATCATCTTGCAATTCTTAAATTCTAGTCCTATTAACAGTCTTGTTTTTTTAAAATAGGTGATTTTATTTAGACTATATATGAGATGCTTCTATAACTCCTGGATATTGTTGTTGTGGGTTGAAATATCATTGTTTTGTGAGAGGAAAACGAAAGGTACGCAACAGCTGTGGTCCCCCTAGCCTAAGGTTCACGTCTTTTGCAACATAACCCCTCCACTCTCCCTTGTGGCTAGCAGGCCCTTCAGTTCCTTCTGCAACCCACATTCTCCTCTCTCAATTCCCGCCTGCCCCTTTTTTTGCCTTAGCTAAAAGGGTGGATTGCTGTGAAGTGCTCCCCCCTCTAATCTCTGTTTAACTATTTCCATATGATAACTGATTTGAAGCCCTGCAGCCCAATGAAAAGGCCAGAAGCCACGGCTCTGTTGTGGGGGTTCCCCCAGGGAAAAAGTATGTAAACAAAGGCCAGCTCGGCAGCCTTTACACCTCGCTTTCCTCTTCCTTTCTTGCCTGGATCTCAGGTGGAATTAAAGGGATTAAAACTGAGAGTAAATGAGGCGAGTGTGCAAAATGACTCCTTTCTGAACCAAACGGCATGTTCCGTGCTGGGGAAATGAGATACACATTTAAATCTCATCCATCCACCGCCTGTGGCCACCACCGTGTACCTGCCTACTTAGCCCAAGGGTTAATTAATTGAGGCTTCAATGCACTATTGCAAGAGCATTATTGCATTTGATACTCTACATCTGTGATTTAAAACTCTTTCAGTCCCTTGTCAGCAAGGGAGGGTTTTAACTAGGAAATTAGCATTCAGATAAGGGTACGCTCTATTTGCTTCTGAAAGGAAGGAAATATTAAGGATGCTAGTGCACAAACCACAGTATAATATTCTGTCCCATCATGGATAGGACTCCTGAGCCCAGCTTCCCGGGGGTGGGGGGAGGATGTAGCAGGATCAAGGGACATCTGAAAATGGCTATGTAACCGCCAGAAGAAATGAATACGTGGTAGGGAACAAGCTACCAAATGTATTTCAACCAAGATGGTTGTGTCAGTCTAATATATCAAAAACACCCTGACTCTTTCTTTGCTTTTAAATGTATAATTATTCAAGTCTGATATTTGTAGTTGGATTCATATGAAAGTCATTTATCAGTAGGATAGGAATATTAGGAGTACTCTAGTTAGCTTTTATTGTCTCTTGGCAAGTAGAGAATTTAAGATTATATTGCATTTGCACCTTAGTCTTGTATACTGAAATAAGCATGTACAGCCTTCAGCTACTGAAACTCATCACCATTTTCCAATAGTGCTACAGAGTATAGATAATCAGACTACTCAGGAATAAATAAGGCAGTCTTGTATATTAGACTAGAAAAGTTAATAGTCTTTCTTTCTTTCTTTCTTTCTTTCTTTCTTTCTTTCTTTCTTTCTTTCTTTCAATTGCCTTTTACAAGTAGACTGGCAGAGGAGGAATGAGTCCCTTGTCTGCAAGCATGCTCAGTTTCTGTGCTTGCCTGCATGTCATCTGGGGCGACCAGGCAAGTAATTAAATAGAAGACTGAATCATGGAATATAAATATATGAAGTGTAGTATATGGTTTTTTTAAGCCTTAAAACACATCTGACTGGACAGTTAGCTGATCAGTACACACATGGTGTAAAAAGCAAAAGTTGCATAAAGTACAGATAAGCAGAATAATACCAATGTAGATATGCAGAAGCAGGCCTTATACTTCCCAGGGACAGCATTTACTAACAGGAGAGACTGAGGTACTGTATACTGTACATACAGCAGTTTAAAGTGAATTTGATTTATCCAGTGTGTGCATGTATTTTATGTGTCATCCACATGATGCTGTTTTCTTGCAAGTGGTAGCCTGGACTGTTTCTGTTTTTAATTTGGATTTTCTCCATCTGCAGATAATGTGGTAAGGAAAACAACAACATAAAATTGCATGTTATCCAACTTTGGATGTACTGGACTGCATTGTATAGGTAGGTGACTTTTTAAAAACAACAACAACAACGAGTTTTTTTTAAAAAAATGTGTGTTTTGCTGGGTACCATCTATCATTGCACCCGCTACATTTGTTGGCAAGGCAGTCTCCAGTGGGTTGTTTGTGGGTCCAGGCACTTGTTTTGTGCAAGTCTGCTATATCTCAGAAATAATAATAGGCTGAGCACATGGGTAAAAAAATACCTGCATACATGCCTACAGTGGGCCTTAGTTTTTTCAGATGTTAGGAAGGGTAAGGAATTTAAGAGAAGGGAGCAGCAACCCACAATGCAAGTGCATACAGTCAACCACCCTCATTCGTATGGATGGGAAACACTGAGATATAATTCAACTGAAAGCACTAATTGTTGGCAGACCTTGCAGTGAATTAGTGAATTAGTGAATTAGATTAGAATAATCACTTACAGTTTCTGGAGTTCAAAGGTTTTATTCATGCAGGAATTATTTACAGGATGAGTGCAGATGAGAGAGAGAAAATAGCAGCGATCTTGTCTCAACAAGTTGGGAGGAAGAGAAACAAACAAAATGGCTCTGTTCTTAGGGGAAGAGTTAACTCGACAGAGGCTACACAAACATTGTGTAGTACAGTGGTACCTCGACTTACGAAGACGATCTGTTCCGCGGCCGTCTTCGTACGTTGAAGTCTTCGGTTGTTGAAGCGCCCGTTCTGCGCATGCGTGAAGCGCGATTTCGTGCTTCTGTGCATGCGCCGACCGCTCACGCTGCTTCTGTGCAGGCGCAGAACGCATGCACGGCGAAAAGACTTCCGGGTTTGTTGACTTCAGAAGTCGAAACCTTCGGAAGTCAAGTCGTTCGGATGTCGAGGTACCGCTGTATTAGCTAGAAGTTTAGTAAAAAGGAAATGCATTCGCTTTTCTCTAATACAGTCTGCAGTCTGTGGTATGGCAGACATGGTGGGGAAAACCCATCTTGGGGTCCTAGTTGTTGCCAAGGTCATGCACTGATCATGTAGACCAGGCATCCCCAAACTTCAGCCCTCCAGATGTTTTGGGCTACAATTCCCATCATCCCTGACCACTGGTCCTCTTAGCTAGGGATCATGAGAGTTGTAGGCCAAAACATCTGGAGGGCCACAGTTTGGGGATGCCTGATGTAGACTAAAGCTGAAAACAAATGCCTGATTAAACCAGGGATGGGGAACCTGTGACTCCAACCATTGGCCCTGTCTCAGGAGGACCACAAGTGTAATTCAGCTAAGGGACAGTATATGTAAAAGAGCATCATTTATATATTAAAAATACCCTGGAACTCTCTTTGCTTTAAGTTATTCAGATGCGAGTTTGGGGCATTGTGTACAGCCAAAAGCTATTGATAGATACTGTACATCCTTCAGAACAGCTTCATTGGAAGTGTCAAAGCTCCTGACTGGTGCTTCACAGCCCCAGATTGGAATCATGGAAATAGGTTTTCAAAATATGAGGTACAATGTGGTGGTGGAGAATTAAGAAGGAGGTACCATGAGCAACATGTTGCAATGTCCTTGAGGCAAATTCTCAGAAGGTGCTGAAGTCTTTCCAAACAACCAGAGTTCTAGGTGCCAGCACCATACAAACTGCAATCCTTTTTAGGAATATGATTCAACATGGCATAAGGTTATTTGACAAGGAGGCTGCCATTGTGTCTTTAACTAGCACAAAGCACAGCCATGATTAGCTACCCTAGAGAAGTGATGGTTTCATGAGAACCACACCCCCAAAGTTGCCTGTTTAGCAACTGTAATAGGACTTTTTCAGTTTCATAAAGTACCTTGATAACTGGAAAGTGCCAGTTAATGGCAGAATGTTCCAACTATGAATTTCACAGAGATTAATCTACCCCTTTAGAATCCTAAGAAGCCAATCAAGTGGCCGCCCCAGTCTTAGATGTTTTACAATCTCTGTGGGCACAAAGCTCAAACGGAAACTACTGTTCAAAGTCTAAACTGTCATCTTCATCTTCTTCCAGCATAAAAATACAAATTTTTCACCATATAAAGATTTTTTATAATAGCAATAAAGCAACTCTAGAGAACATGGTTGTCTTGAGATAGTTTAACTGTGCCTGGTACCTCATAACACCCTGGGGATGTGGCCGCCTCATAATAATCACTTTCTTTAGCATGCCTTGGTCAATTAAGGAATGGAGCTAAAAGGTCAGTGCAGGATAAAAATGTAAATCTGAAAAGTTTTCATCTTGACCCTAACTCCTTGTCATAAAGCCTAAATAATATTCTGCTGCAATAATAGCGTTCTGAATCTCCACCCTGATATGTTAAGCTGGCAGGAACCAGGATATGTTTTGCAGACTAGCACACTATCTTGGAGCAATTAATTTAAAATAGTTCATTTGCTTGCTTGTTGGGTGAGGAGATGCGCTAAATCACAGCTGGTTTGCATGCCAACAAAGAGATATTTATCTCTTCTTGTAGCAACTCTAGTCAGAAGCAGGTTTTTACTACTGTATTAACATAGAGTTGGTTTCTGTCAAGAGCTATCTCCCCTCTCTTGCTGCCCCCAATGGCCAAGGTTAGGCGTACAATGCATTAGAAAAGCTAACATTTTGCATTAAGGCTGAGCCTACATAGGACCAATCAATCCCAATTTAGAAAAATAATGACCTGTGTTTTAAGCCGGTGATGTGTACACAACCATAGTTTCGAAACACTAAACCTGCTGCAGTTATGGAATCATGGGATACATGCAACCCACTATCCACTGTGATTTACCAAGAGGGTTCCTTTGAAGATTCCATCCATACATCAAGTAGGGGCAGTGGGGCACATAGGGAGACTTTCTTTTTGCTGCCCTACCACTTTCTTTTTGCTGCCTTGCCAAAATTCTTTTGTAAGTTTTTAACTTTTGGACATAGAGTTTAAGGGAAGCAGGGAGAATCCCTAGGGGCCAGGTTTTATGTTCATCTTACTCCTCCTGATCTCTCTCTTTCTCTCTCCCCACTACTTTACTACCCCATCCTATTTTCCTCAAAGAGAAGGAAGTTTCCCTGCTTATATGCTGCTACCTTCTCAGGAAGCCTCTGTGAAGGGAATGCAGAATCCTCTTATGAATCCCTTCTATTGGAGAAAGGGTAGATGCCCCCCCCAACCCACATTTTCAGTGAAAGGCCTGTTTAGTCCAGCTTCTAGTTGCTTTTCATTGGGTTCAAATTTTCAGCATAGGCCTTAATACATTTTAATCCTGACTGTGCATTTTTCTGTTGTGTCTCATCTTTGCCCCTAGAGTTAGGACTTGGATGTCCAAATAAAACTGGAAAATTCAGCTGTAGAATAGGTTTCCACTGTTTGGTTTGATATCATAGAAAGACAGGATATAACTATAATAATCTATATGTATTAAAAAATGTGTTTGTGGTTTGGAGAATGAACCTGTACAGCAGGGTACCCTCCAGATGTTGTTGGGACACCAATTTTCAGCTCTAGTGGGCTATAAATTACAGGTCATTCTGGAAAGGAGGAAAAGACTCAGTCTTTTACATGGAAGACGCTTGATGCATATGGGGGCTGGGAAACATGGCCTGTTGCATTCCTAATTGCCAGCTCAATAATCAAGAGATGACAGTCCCAGAAACATACCAGAACTGCTTTATTTTCTCTCCATAAAGCAAATACACCTATATATTACCTATATTGCCTCCAAGAAGAAGAGTGAGAAATTCAAGCACACATTAGCAGGATCGTGGTTCTGGAGGCAGAAATTCAAGCACACATTAGCAGGATCGCCCGCAGTGAGCATCCCAGGGGGCGGGGCAGCGGTCACCCCCTTCAAGGATGACACCCAGGGCTGACTGCACCCCCCGCACCCACTTCCTCCGCCAGTGTCTGGAGGGGCAGGCTTGTCTTGGACTTTGTTAAGTGGGAATGGACCTCTTGGTTATGGAGGGTGATGTGGAGCTCCTCATCAGATTGCCTGGTTGAGTTAACCAGTGTCTACATCCACCTTGCCACTGACAGTAGGCCCAAGAGCCCCACTGTTTCCATTATGGCCCACTACCCGAGGATCCCAGCCAGTGCAGCATTTGGCTGAGCTGGCTTAGCAACAGGCATAATGTGTATTTTGATGAACTGAATAGAGTGAAAGATTATGAGTCGGGGGGTCTTGGAGAACATGTGTATGCAGGGGTGTAGCGGGGGGGCAGGGGGGCTGAAACCCTGGGTGTACAATTTTTAGGCCCCTCCCCCCAGGAATCCCTGTCCCACCCTGCCTGCTGCTCTGACCACAGTTCCTTACCATGTGACAGGAAAGCAGTTGTTCTATTGACAGCTTGCCCATCATAAAGAGCAGAATGCCCACAATCTCTACAGTCAAAATGGCCTTTTATTTTTACTGTTGGTGACGTGAATTTTCCCCCTCACAATTAAGTGCGCTTGTTCCAATACTGCATGCCATGCATCCCTTTCTGGATGCTGTCACTGATATCATTTGAGAGAGCAAGGAAATCCCACAGCACCACTTAAAAGCCCTTTAAATGTTAAAATGTTTTATATCCTAAGAGGCTGATCTGGTGAACTTTTCATTTTAAAATATGCATTTTTAAAATATGGTAAGTTTTGGTGTTGCTTAAATATGAATCTTCATAGCGGCTAAAAGACTGAGAAGGAAAGCAGAAAGCTCCCAGTTTGAATCTCTTCTCTACCATGAATTCACTTGGTAGCCTTAGGCAATCTTCTTAACTTCTGCTCTAATCTGCAAAATGGGGGTAATACCATGCATTTAGCTTACAAGGCTCTTGTAATAATTACAATATATTGTATGTGAAATGCTTTGAATTGTTATACAGTTGCTAAGTATTTGTTGTTGTTTATATCTGATAGATTAAAAAAATATCAAGATTATTGTTTTTAATTGTCTGGAAAGGGCTTGAATTTATTTCAGAGTACAGTAATGCACTAAATTATTTCCTGCACATTTGATATTCAAGCTCTAGAACATAAAGCAAATACTGCTATCCTTTACTATTAGAGTACAAAATATCATAATGGCATCCTGATTTTGGCAGCTATTAATCTTAGCACTCCCTCAAGTCAATGAAAACACAACTTTATGTGGTGTACAATGACATTAAAGGCATACCTGTATTCAAAATATGCCTGTTTTGACAGAAGAGATAGAGATTTAAACAGGAGTTTCTGCTCTGGATCTGTTCTGTGGCATAAATGATGGATGCAGGGAAATAATACATATTTTCATTGCTTTCAAGTAATAGAATCTTCATTCCATTCATGGCCCTGGCAAATAGGAATGAAAGTGTGATTTCTGTCATGGAAACAGTTGCATGTCTTTCATTCTCTCACTGCAGAAAGAAAAAAAGGCGGCGGCAGGGAAGGGGGGGGAGATACAGTGTTGAGAAAAATAATCTGATTGATATCAATTTAGATGTACTCCTGAGTACTTCAATAATTGTTTTCCTGTGGCATCAAGACTTGCTCAGGGTATGTTCCACCTACAGAAAGGGTTGCGATACGAAGTGCCATTTAAGTAGCTCTGGCTATCTAGAGCTTTTGGGGCTTGAGTTCTTACTCCCACTGTCCTCATACTGTTTGGCAAACCACTTTTGAAACTGAGGAGATTCTCAAAAGCACCACATTATCCTTCCTGCTGTTTAAATATCCCCCTCAGAGTAGAACTTGAGAATACATCTTCATTTAGTCAAAGTAGTGGTGTTAAATTCTCGAGAATAATCTTTTGGAGAATATTCTCGATTAATGAGGTGTGTACATTTAAAGCAGCTGTGTAGACGACACAGAATTTACAGTTTGTGGAGAATCTTCTCCAGAGAATTTTCTGGCAGAGAATATTCTCGCCTCACATCACTAGGTAGGAGTCAATGTCAGTAATTTCAATCTGAACTGGAACCAATACATTGATTATTGAAAACATGTTTATACATGATACTGACAGGATTATAGTTTTTTCATAATAACCTCTCTATTGCAGAAACATAGCAATATATTCATTAATAGCAATATATTTTGTACTTGGCAGGTCTCATGCTCTCTCACACAACCACGTGCCACTTGCCCTGCAGGCTCTTTCAGCTGCAGAAGCTCAGCACTGCACCTGAAATGTCAGTCTTTTTAGAAAAAGAAGTATGTTGTCTGTTGAACCTTGACTATGGAATTAGATGTTGGTAACTTGACGAGTTTATTAATAAGGTTTTCTACAGATCTCTGGTAGAGCTCTTCATGCAGTTGTGCACCAGGGTTTCTCTTACTCCAAGGGCAAAGAAGGAAGGAGTGTGGGTAGGTGGGTGGGTTATCCTTAAAGCAGGGATAGCTAATCTGTGGCCCTCTGGATTTTACTGGCTTACAACTACCCTCATCGATCATTTGAGAAGTAGAATCCAACAATGTGTGTAGGGGGCATAGATTAGCCTATTTTGATTTAAAGGAATACTGTAGTACACAGCTAATTCACAGAGCCTAAATATAACACAGCTGATTTGCAAACAGGAAAGGGGCAGCTTGTTGCTGGTGATGCATCATACAGTATTCTTTGTTTTTTGAGCTTGAAATGCCTCCTGTATCTGGAGTCCATGGTGCTCTCCAAGGAGAAGCGCTTTGGGTCTGATCCAGCAGGGCCCTTTTGTTCTTTGAAGTCTGAAATCAAGCTGAAAGCAGATTCTTGAAGAGAAAAGTTGAATCTACCCGACATTTGATGTAATGTTTCACAAACTCATTTTTAAAATTACCGAAAATCATTTCAAGTATAATGGAAGCAGTGTATTGTTAACTAGAATAATTTCTAATAGTGCAGGCTGCATAATGGGAGAAGGGCAGTTGCTGCCATAGGAAAGAAACCCAAATTAGAATGCATGCTCCTTAACCAAACCTTGTTGGCAAAGGTACCATTAATGTTGGGGGGAAATGTGTGTAGGAAAACAGGGAGTAAGGCTGCTTAGCCTTTCTCATCCACTGATTCTACCCTGCAAATGCAAATTATCTCCTACATCCTGCTTATTTAGTTTAGGTTCAAAACCACTGGGACAATTGCTTTGTAACTTGCAATTCCTCTCTTTATCCTCTTTGGTGTCTTTATGCGGGCTGTGGTGTGTGTGTGTGTGTGTGTGTGTCCTGAATTGTTGCAGTTTACTAACATTACATGCACTTATTGGAACCTAGGTGCTTGAGAACAAAGCACTGAATGTAAATGAAATACCACATTAAAAGCAGTTTGTTTGTTTTGTTTGGGTTTAATAGGGGGAGACCTGCTTTTAGAAATCAGGGGCGTAATGTGAAGTGTGGGGCCTCATTAGAACAGCCATTCTTGGAATCCCAGCAAAACACTTTACACAATTCACACAGTTTTGTTTCTCTGCAACTAATTATTTTTATGTTCCGGTAATGCCCTGGGGCTTCAGAAGAGCTGATTTTACTCTTTCCATTTAGCGTAGGCCACAAATGCTTAGAATAGAGAGGTGAGTGCCTTTTCCTGCTCTTTGGCTCCAGCCAATTTTATGTTATAAACAAAATCAATTAGACTGGTGTTTGTCCTGACTGTTTCTCCTTCCTTTCCTTTCTGGCTGTTCAACCTGAATACCTTCTCCAAAGTACTCCCTCCTCCCTGCCCTTATCTACAATATTTTGTTAAATGTCATAATAAATTGATTGTGGGAGCCTTAAAGAGAAAGGGAGAATAGCTAGCGACCATGTAGGCAGATTAAGAATAGAAACCAGAGCATGAAGAGATACTTCAAGCTTTTGCATTTTCCCCTGATGAGGCATTCCCTATTTATTAAAAATAAATTAATGCACTGCTTACGTTGGCCATTTTTCTGGCTATATCTATTTTCACCATTAATTAATGGAGAAATGAAAGATTGTGCACAGTAAGCCTTAAACAATATGAATGAATAGGAGAGCTGGGTGAATAGATCTCCTCCTTCCCCTCCTTTTAGAAGTACTGTATAAGGCAGTGAGGCTTGCTGCATAAATAAGCACAACAGTTTTGCCTCTTTCTTTTTACTTTTTATTCTTTCCAGTACTAGACTAGTCACACACAGCAGACAAGAAGAAATCAGAGCTCTGGAGTACTGGGCAGAATCTGGATCAGGTTAAGAAAAGTTGAAAACCTTTAAAACAGGGATAGCCAACATACAGTGGTAGCCACTCCAACTCCCATTTGCCTCAGCCAGCATGGCTTGTCATCAGGGGTGATGGGAGCTGTAGTCCAACAATATGTAGAGGGCACCACGTTGGTTACTTCTGATTTAACATTTCAGAAAATAAAAATAAGTAACCATTAACCATTAAACTAATAATAGGAACATACAGATGACCCAACCACCAACATCCATATCTTCAATAAAGGCCTTGGTGAATAGGTGCGCCTTGAGTTGACAAGAAAGACTCAGTAATGAGAGTTACAGGTAGGTAGCCGTGTTGGTCTGAGTCAAAACAAAATAAAAAAATTCCTTCAGTAGCACCTTAAAGACCAACTAAGTTTTAATTTTGGTATGAGCTTTCGTGTGCATGATGAAGTGTGCCTGCACATGAAAGCTCATACCAAAATTAAAACTTAGTTGGTCTTTAAGGTGCTACTGAAGGAATTTTTTTATTCAGTAATGAGACTGATTGACATACCTCCAAAGAGGGGGCCTTCTTTGTGGCAGCACCACAGATCCCATATGGAGTCAGTGCCTGACTGGTCATACCCATTGGCAGGACGGCAAGAAGGGTGTCCCCTGCTGATTGCAAAGTCTGGGCAGACAGATAAAAGGAGAGGTTCTCCTTTAAGTACTTGAGACCCCTGCAGTTGAGCGATTTCCTATGTCAGCATTAGGATTTTGAATAGGGCAGAGTAGCATATAGACAGCCAGTGCAGATCCTGGAGAATTAGTATTTTTGTCTCTGGTCTGATACATACGGTAGTTCAGCACTCCAGCATTCACATTCTGCACTAGCTGCAAACTTGCAGACAGTTTTCAAGGGAAGCCCCACTCTCTCAAGCTCTCGTCTTGAACAAGCATATATATTTTCCAAACTGAAAGGAGGACACAATGTAACATTATTTTAATACTTTGTTATTTTATTCTATTTTACAATTATATCCCACTTATCCATCCCTGCCCAGGGTACCTTTAGGCTAACAGTAATAGTAAAACCATCAACAACATAAGAAGATCCCTGCTGGCCCATCTAGCCCAGCAACCTCTTCTTGCAATGGCCAACCAGCTGCCTATGGGAAGCCCAAAAATAGTTCCTTGGTGCAGCAACACTGCCCCACTTGAGCCCCCCAACTACTCATCTAAACATTTGTAAATAACTATTCGAAGCAAACATTTTCACATGTAAGCATACTGACATTTCAAGGTGCACAAGTCAGTGTAGGCAGAAAACTCCTACCTCATATCTCTTAAAACCCTCAGCATGGGCGTACCCAGGATCAAAACTAGGGGGGGGCAAGGGGAGGGGCCAAGGCACGGAAGGGGAGGGGCCACAAAGTGGGCGGGAACGGCAAACTCGCGCTCCGCCGGGCTGTGCCCCTCCCTAGAAGCAGGGCTGGTGGGCGGAAGCGGAGCCCAGCCCAGCGGAGCACGAGTTCAGCGTTCCCGCCCGCCGTGCCGCGCTCTCTGGTTCCCCGCCGCGCTTGGCCTTGCCAGAGGGCGCGACGGGGAGCTGGAGGGAGGGCGTAGCGCGGCGGGCGGGAACGGCGAACTCGCGCTCCGCCGGGCTGTGCTCCGCCTCTGCCCACCAGCCCTGCTTCTAGAGTAGGGCAGCTGCCCTAACTTGCCCCGTGGTGGGTACGCCCTTGACCCTCAGAACCAGCTATTCCATATGATCTCTGAGGAGCTGCAGTTTCTGTATTCAAGGATATGTTACTAAAAACAAACCTGATCAACACAGTGGGACATAGTCTGCAAAACTGAGCTGAGCTGAGCACAACAGCAGCTAACTACCGTAAGTCCATCTTGATTCCTATTGGCAATAAATTGTACCCATCAATGTTGGAAGGACAGTGTTGATGCAGACTATTGGGAGGGAGCTGCTGGGGAAGGAGATGCAGCTGCAGAAAGCGATCCTGAAGTTATTGTGGATCTTGGCTAGGGCAAGGGAGAGAAACCAGCCACCCCTAGACAAATGAATAGCCCACCAAGTATTTTCTAATTAAACAATAATAATTCACAGCGGTGGAGGAGAGTAAGAGATCGTGCTCCCACTTTGTTTTTAGGTACAGAAAATATGTTCTCAGTGTTTGAGGGTGCCTGTGGAGGGGTGCCTGGGACAACCAGACCGAACTGCACACACAGGGTTTCTCCCCTCCCATGCAAGGGATAAATCTGTAAAAATGTGCAAGTGGAGCCACTGAAGGAAATCTGCAGCAGCATGTCCCAGCCAGGCAAGATGAATGGCAGAGAGAATGGAGGCTATTTGAATACTGATGTGGCCCTCACTTTCTTCCATTTCCATTAATGACATGCTCATCAAGGGCAAACAATGGGACCGGCTGCCGGCGCCTGTCACACTGTGTGGGTGCTGGGAATGCCAGGCTGTCATCCCAGGGCTGCATTTAGAGACCTGCACGCTAATAAGAAGTGCTCTGTGCCATCAATGCAGACAGGTGCTTCCGAGGCTGGGACATGCTCCATTCCCTTCTCCCGTAACCCTCCTCTTCTGGCCCCCCTGTCAGACACCATGAAATGCACAAATTAACAGCCCCATCATGTTGGGCGGCTGCTGCTGATGGTGAAAGCAGAAAATCAAGTTGTCACCCAGGGTGCAGCTATAAAGCCACAGCCTCATTTCTCTCTGGGTGCCCTATAATAGCAAATGCCAGACAGCTGGATGGATGGGAAGCTTTAGATTAAGGCCCTGATGCATTCTGGCCAGAGAATTAGCACTGGTGTATTTCCACTTGGGTTATTTGTGCACAATGCAAACATCTGGAAAAAAGCCCAGGCTTAAGGGCGTATATATTACCTTGCTTCATCCCGCACACCATAAGCAATTAATACAACCAAAGTAGTAAGAAACCACACTAATTCCTTTCTCTTCTTTAATCTACCCTCCACAGCTCAAAAAATTCTCAATACTGGCAGTTCTAGACTTATTTGTGACTTCATGGTACTGAGGGGGCTACTTTTCTGTTTACATGTGAAAGATTGTGCCACAGTGCAAATTATTGAAGTGGATTACCTTTGGTCACATTTCTAAACTCAGTAGCTTCAGCAATCAATACAATCAATCAGGGAGGTGTTCCAATTTCTGACTCTTATCTTCAGGAAGGTAAGAAAGGAAAAGGCACATTTCTGGGTATTCCCAGTTTATTGCTTTACAACACTACTTACCCTAATATTCAGAGGCAGAAGTTAATTTAAGTCAGCATTAATTAATATTTTGATCTTGGAACATATTTTCAGTAGTAGGGCTCAGCTGTGGTACATCTGAAATTATAGTTAAAGTGGACTATCTTTGAGCATGTGCAGAATGTCCTTTCCTTCCTTCACCGTTGGGTGTCTATAACTAACTTCAGTTACCAATCACTGCCACAGTATCAGGATTTGGCGACACCTGGACTTTTAATAAATCTTATTTTAGAAACTAGACAGTAAGTCAGAGATTACACAGAGATAAAATCCAGACTATCAGAAGGTGGAATAAACAACATGGATGTACACTAAGTTCTACTGGTACAACATTGATTGTCCAGGAATGGGCTCTTCAATAGATACACATGCATGTGTATATTTCGCTTGTGGTTCATCCAAGCAACTAACTCTGGTGCAAACTCATGAGCTAAAGTAACATTTCCTGAAAAATGTTGAGAGGATTAACTGTGACTAAGGTGAATGATCCATTCGGATGTAATGTTTTCACTTGTAGACATCTATACAACATTATGTACATGTGCAGACAACTAAACATTTTGGGACTAAGTGTGCTGTTTTGGTACTTTCAATTCCTGCAGCAGCCACTCAAGAGATGAAAGTGGTTTTAACCTATTGCAGCCTTCAATGTTTTTTGGACCAGACAACTTGTGGATTTTGTGAATGCGTATATATCATCTTTCCAGGGATATTACAGACTGAATATATTTATATATACACTCTGTCTTTCATGCAGACACACAGCATCACTGTAATACTCGTCGTGGGGTTTTAACTCATCCAGAGATGACAACTGATCTTAAGATTCCTCAGTTGGGGTCCTGGCTAAATTCAAAAGGCCATCATCACTTCATGGGTGAAAAAATGAGACACCTGCTCATATTATATACCTAACACAGACAATACATTTATCCACAGAACGGGGAGAGGCTTATTCATAAATGATGGTGACAACTACCTTTAGCAGAAGTGTAAACATTTGCCCCACATGCTGCCCCATGCCACTGATAAGTAATGGAGAGGCCTGAGCCCTTCAGACTCCAGAGACTTTAATGACATAATGGGCATAGAACTTCCACATAAAACAGGAAGAGCAACTAACGAAACTTACAACATAAAACCCCCCTCCTGTCATTTTTATAGTAATAGTAAAACACTTTATTGAATTTATGAGCTACATAATGACTATGAAGAATGTAACTTGAATTAGAACCAACTTGGAAGTATAATATCACTATAAACCTTTTTCTATTAGCCTGCTCCTTTATTATTTTCTTCCATTGCCCTTTTTTTTAAAAAAGGGACATTTACTTTCTTCAAGATTCTCCCTGGAATCTAGTTCACAATCTCTCTATAAATTCTAGGCTTTTTGAAAGGCTAAGAGCAGCGCACAGTAGCATCATTTCAAGTTAAATAAAGTTTTGTAAAATATACAATACCATTTAAACAAAAGAGATATAGGATGTTTCTTTCATCATATATCTGACATTTTCAGATAAGACAATGCAACACAATTTCAGTTCTTTATTATCGTTTCCAGAGTGGTAGCCGTGTCAGTCTTTTTCACTGAAAAACAACAGTTTTGTGGCACCTTAAAGGTGAACAAGATAAACAAATCTATTATGGCATAAGGTTTTGTGGACTGGTATCTACTTCATCGGATGCATGAATTGTTAACTTGAGCTTTTTAAAATAATAATAATAATAATAATAATAATAATAATAATAATAATACACGGTGCTTCTTTTTTATGGGGGGGAGAGAGTATTTCTACCAGTCTTACATTATTTAAAGGTGTGTGCATGTGAGTTAGAACAGAATCCAAGATAGGCTTGCTTTTTGTCTATCCATTTCTTGAGGTGTGATCTAAAACACTGTTGTTAAAAGCCGTGGGGCTATTTTATATCCAGAGCCATTATTTTTGTGGCCAAGTTTGTAAATGAGCAATTGCAAGTTGGGGGAATGTACATAAGACACTGAGAGCAGGATGTTTTACTGTATTTCCCAATTCCGCTTTACTTCTTTAGTCTCTTGCCGTCTCCAAGGGATTTTCTGAAGGGCAATAAAATAAAATGGGTGAAACAAAGCCATAAGCCGGTTAAGTCTGAAAGACATGTCATCTCATCTAAAAAGAAGAAACGGACCATTTCCACACGTAGAGCTGACAGCAACGCCTGAGCTAGCAATAGTGCTATTCCATTTGATTTATAGAATAATGGGGTGACAAATGATGACAAAAATAAACTTTTACTGCACTGAACTGCTCCTTTATTTATGAAATTTGGCCAAGTAGTGAAATCTTTTATCTGCAAGTTGTAACATGGAGTGGAAACGAGCGATTATGGTGTGGTAATAGTAATCCAGTGATGGAGGCCGAGTCAGTTGGAAATGGATTGAAGTAAAATAACTACTGCACCATGATAAATGTGAACAGCGCTTTGCTGACAGATGATCTAACAGGTGTTCATAACAACTATATAAGAGGATTTATTTATGACCAGCCACAGCCGCAGCACTGTAAATCAGCTCCAGCAGCTGCACACCACTGAAACCAAGTCCCTGATGGAGGAACGGTGCAAGAACCCAAAGAACACAATTCACTCCAGAATTATAATCACCAAATAACACTTTTTAGGCAATTATACCATACTGCAGAAATCAGAATGACTTTCAATTACCCAAAGTTAAGCTGCCAACTAACTTTCTCAAAACAAACAAACAAGCAGTATACGGACAAGCATGGCAATACGGTGTTTTTAGGAGACAACAGTTGAAAAGCAGAACTTGATGGGACTTACACCATAGTAGGGTTTTGCAATATACGTACAGTATATGAATTTCTGACGCAGGAAAGCTGTACTAGAAGCCACCACATCATCTTATGGCAGGCACCACTGTTTTGAGAGTGAGAGGCTAAAGGCTCATCTACTCCACTTTTCCAGAGCAAGGGCCAAATTGTGTCCAATTCTGGGCACCACAGTTTAGGAAGGATGTTAACAAGCTGGAACATGTGCAGAGGAGAGCAATCAAGATGATCAAAGGTCTGGAAACCAAGCCTTATGAGGAATTGTTGAAAAGCTGGGTATGTTTATCCTGGAAAAGAGGAGACTGAGAGATGTGATAGTCATCTTCAAGTATCTCAAGGGCTGTCACATGGAAGATGGAGTAAGCTTGTTTTCTCCTGCTCTTGAGGGTAGAAGTTGAACCAATGACTTCAAGTTTCAAGAAAGGAGATTCTGACTAAACATCAGGAAGAACTTTCTGGCAGTAAGAGCTGTTAGAAAGTAGAACGGACTCCCTTGGGAGGTTGTGGACTCTGCTTCCTTGGAAGTATTTAAGCAGAGATTGGATGGCCATCTGTCATGGATGCTTTAGTTGAGATTCCTGCATTGCAGGGGGTTGGACTAGATCAGTGTTTCTCAACCAGTGTGTCTCCAGATGTTTTGGGACTACAACTCCCATCATTCCTGACCACTGGTCTTGCTAGCTAGGGATGATGGGAGTTGTAGTCCCAAAACATCTGGAGGCACACTGGTTGAGAAACACTGGACTAGATGACCCTTGGGATCCTTTCCAACTATACAATTGTATGATTAACTCTAACTTGCAATATGGAATCCATGTTTGTTTGTTTAGTTGTTTAGTCGTGTCCGACTCTTTGTGACCCCATGGACCATAGCACGCCAGGCACTCCTGTCTTGCACTGCCTCCCGCAGTTTGGTCAAACTCATGTTCGTAGCTTCGAGAACACTGTCCAACCATATCGTCCTCTGTCGTCCCCTTCTCCTAGTGCCCTCAATCTTTCCCAACATCAGGGTCTTTTCCAAGGATTCTTCTCTTCTCATGAGGTGGCCAAAGTATTGGAGCCTCAGCTTCACGATCTGTCCTTCCAGGGAGCACTCAGGGCTGATTTCCTTAAGAATGGATAGGTTTGATCTTCTTGCAGTCCATGGGACTCTCAAGAGTCTCCTCCAGCACCATAATTCAAAAGCATCAATTCTTCGGCGATCAGCCTTCTTTATGGTCCAGCTCTCACTTCCATACATCACTACTGGGAAAACCATAGCTTTAACTATACGGACCTTTGTCGGCAAGGTGATGTCTCTGCTTTTTAAGATGCTGTTAAGGTTTGTCATTGCTTTTCTCCCAAGAAGCAGGCGTCTTTTAATTTCGTGACTGCTGTCACCATCTGCAGTGATCAAGGAGCCCAAGAAAGTAATATCTCTCACTGCCTCCATTTCTTCCCCTTCCATTTGCCAGGAGGTGATGGGACCAGTGGCCATGATCTTGGAATCCATATTTAAGTTAAAATAATGTTTTTAGCATCAGTATGTCTCAGCTGGTTTATCAGAAGAGGGCTGTGATGCATCTTATCTTAGGTATGTAAGGCTGGATGAGGATCCACAAACTGATGCTCAATTAGCTAATCCAGTGAGTCATTTGCTCTGAGTTAGGATTGTTCAGCTCTACGTACCAACCAATGCATTTTAAACTATGTATACATCCTTGCATCAGTGTGTTCTATCTAATCACTAGAGCTGCAATATTTAATTGGTTATATGAATTGATTAAAAAAGATTAATCAGGCAGAATAAAGAAGTACTTATGCAGATAACAAGTAAAAGCTGAAAAGAGGTTTTTGGTCACATTAGCCCACAGATTATTCAGAAATTGTCTATCAGCTTCCAGAATTGCAAGCTGTAAGTAAGTAGTGAACCAAGGTGCATGATTCTTTTCCTTTTCATCGTAACAACAATTTTGATTTCAAAACATCTAATTGAGATTTCATGTTTTAAATATTTTTAAAACAAGGTGATTGTCTCAAATACTCAAACACAAATATCTCAAATACTTCAACACAAAGTACTTCTCTACACTAGCTCTGAACGGAAATGCAAAAAATTAATCACCAACATGGTCAAGTGTTTTTCCCAGAATCATGCCAGCAGGTGGTTGAACTAGAGCAGGGATGAGGCATCTGTGATGTTCCAGCTGATCCTTCTGTCAGTCTCAGCCAGCATGTCCACTGGTCAGGGATGATGGGCGTAGGAATCTAGCAAAGTTTGGAGGTTTGCCATTCCTGTACTTAAGAGTAAAAAATGCACACCTGCAGCAAATCATCTGTCCACACCCATCTGGGTATGGTCAAAATGTAGTGATTTGTTGGTTGACAAAAGATACTCCTTCCAGATACACGGTCACATTTTCAGTGCTTTAAAATAAAGGTCTCCAGAAGTTCACAGCTTTCTGCTTTTGTTAAAACCTGATATCGGGCAGTACATAAAGGTTGCTTAGTCCCTCCCTAAATCTATCCTTCCTCTTTACTATCCCTGTCCTTGAAGACTGTAACTCCCTCCCCTGCCCACCAGTCACCAGTAATGTCAGATACATTACCTGTTTTACATCCTTTATGTCCCCCCAACCCAAGTTACTTTCCCAATATAGGGCAAGTGATGATTCAGTTTGACTCCATTACATCCTCCAAACTGTTATTAAAGCTATTTCTGGTACCCTTGCCAGAAATGGATGCTCTTCCACTTTGTGTTCCTGTTGGATCACCACCCCTCTGCCACATCATGAAGTCCTTGATTATCCCATGAAACTTTGGGCCACTGTAATAACCTTGCCTGGACGGCTCAGCAAAATGAAATTTCAAGTGCATCCTTCCAGCATAGCTCCATACTGAGGACTATAGAAGTCTCCATAGAAACAGTGTTATTTTTTATTGTTTTCACTATTCCTAAGACTCAGGGCCAAGTAACAATTTAAAAGAGAAGTCACAAGAAGGGCCAGTGATAATAACAGACCCTACCCAGTTGTGATACAATTGGCCAGAGAAAATAACCTATTACTGTCCAATTAAATATTTAATAAACATTAGCTTATTACTCAACTGGTAACAAGGTTCTTCACTAACAGGGAAGTTAATTACATATAGAAACCTTGTTAACGAAATAATGGGCTCAGGTAGAGTTCATAATAATTTATAGGATAATCCATTTCCTTGCCAGTGCATACATCCAAAGAGGATTGTTGGCAAGGTTTCATAGAATTGCTGTATAAATGAATTTTGGAGATCACCTCTGGTATTTTGAAATATATGGAAGCACAGTACAAGCTGTGCTTGCTTATCCAGCTCACTTCCTCAACCTGGTGCCCTCCAGATGTCTTACACTGCAACTCTGATTAGTCCCAGCCATTGACCACATTGTCTGAGGCATTTGAAGGGCACCAGTTTGGAGAAGGCTGATCTAGTAAGACACTTTTTAATCAGCATATCAATCAACTTGTTCTTCAAAATGAAGCAAAGGTCCTAAATTCTAGTAACTCCAGTTCAAGCTCTTCAACATCAAACCTCATGATCATGAGCTGCCAAGATTCTGGTGCCTTAAAACTAGTTTTTCAATTGACGTTTTACTATACAATAGAGAAGTGCTTCTGTTTCCTAAAACAAACACAACGTATGCAGAGGAAACAGTCCAGCAGCTGGTGGAGCTGGGCTTCTGAAAAAGCAATGAGGTGCTAAAAAGGGAAGATTTCAGAGCTGGACTAGCTGAGGAAACTTTGGCACTTTCAGAAAGACTCCACTCCAGCAAAATACCAGAGAGGGTTTAAAGGTAGGGCAGCAGTCAACAGTTGGATGAAGCAACACGAAGAACAAATTAAATGTCTCCATACCTTTCCAAAGGAGTAACTGAAGTTTCCAAAAATAATGGATTGCCTTCTCCTTGTTGACTTTTGACAGCCTGACTGCATGTGCATAGGCACAGCTCAGCTTTCAATCTGCCCAATTCTCATCCATTGGTCTTTCTTTCTGTATCATCTGAAATGTGCTTGAGGAAGGGCCTTCTCAGTGGCCAAACCTAATCTTTGGAGCAGTTTATGAGAAAGCTTCATCTAGCTCTCTTGTTGACAGCCTTTCACACACAGGCAAAGCCTTTTTATTTAAACATTTGGCCCGCTGGGCTGACTTGTTTTGTTTTGCTGCTCTGCATTTTAACATGCATTTGTAAACTAGTTTTTGAACTAGCTGCTGTTTTTGTCTTGTCTTATCTGATTTTCTTGTGGCTTACCTGTTTTTGTATATTAGTTATTTTTTATTGTAAATTTTATTGTTGATTGATGCTGTTGGTGGCTTGTTGTTGTTGGCTTGTTGGGCTGTGTATGTGATAAAGGGGAGCCATACTGGAGTGAAGGCGTCCTCTTCAATTTGTCTTTGTGTCAATTTCAGTCCATTGGTTAGCTTTTCTAGTAAAGCTGTTTCCCATACAATTTGGTACTAGTGGTCCATGTTCACTTCTGACAGGTCTCTCCAGTGTCTGGCTATGAAGCTTCTGGCTGCTGAGAGTAGGTGGTTTATAATCTCTTTATAATGCGAGTGTCCGTTATGATCTTGGAAAATGTTCAGTAGGGCCAGTTCTGGGGTGGCTCCTAATACCTGTTTAGTTATTTTGCCAATCTCTTGTAGGACTGCTGTCCAAAAGGTTTGGATTTTGGAGCATTCCCACCACATGTGGAGGTACTGTTGGATTGTTTAAGAAGTTGTTAGCCAGGGTATTTGGGTGTCCCCAAGTTTGTCTTGTATTTCTTGTGTCGGTATGGGTTTGTTGTTTATGTAGAAGTCTTTTAGATGGTGTAGGCCTTTGACTTGCCAGGTTTTTATCTGGAAGTTTTGTGCTGCGTGTTGGAATAGTGGGTGGTGAGCCAGGGGTGTTAGTGGGGCTGGGGACAGTTCGCCTGCTTTTCCGTCCCATGCTTTAAGCATGGACTGCATGAAGCTGTTTAGTGTTGTGGGAATTTTATTTAGTTTGTTTTGGAAAAATAGGTATGCTGCTGTGGGGGTGTTTTTGATGGTGTCTCTCTCCAAGTGGACCCATTGTTTAGTCTCATCTTCTAATCTAAAATATATGGGATTATGTGGTGTACTTGGTTGGTGATGTAATATGATTCTATGATTCTAAGGGAGGGTGCGGGTATTTGCGGCTTATTCTTGGCTTTTTGTGTGAGAAAATAAATGTAGAGAAACTATATTTATTGTTCTGTATGTTCTTTTAAGCACCTTTTAGGCAATTCTAAGTTGGTAGGCCCTCAAACCACTGCTGCTCTTGGCTTTGCACAAGTGTCAAGCACAAGCTAAAAGAGGCTTCTTTGGGCTTTAGTCTTAGCTTGAAATACCTCAGGGAAAGCATGTTCAAGTTGTATAGAAAATGTTTCACCCTGTGATTGAAAGTGGCAAGCCAGATAGCAAGCGTTAGGGGAAGTTATAGCCTGGGGGTAGCCACACATTTCCTTGTGCCCAGAATTTGTGCTCCGGGGCAACTGGGGTTATATAGCCCCAAGATCTCCAAGTAATCACCACATACTTCTACATTTTTTTACTCTTAGTCAAGAACTTGGCTATACTAGACTCATCACTGCAGTTGCTCCTGTTCTGTCTTCTATCACTCAATTTCAAACTCTAAAACAGCAGCACCATATGGAATTCCAAAAGTCTCTTGGCCCTAATATTTTTATTAGCTTGGCCAATCATATTTCCAAATGCTGTACCAACTCCTTCTGCAGGAACACAGTTTTGTTTGGGATCAGGTGAGATTCATATACTGTAGCTTGCAGACTTTTTAGTCCTAAGGTCATTCAGCCAGTTTCAGCAACTCCTGATTTTAAGCCAGGCATCCCCAAACTTCGGCCCTCCAGATGTTTTGGACTACAATTCCCATCTTCCCCAACCACTGGTCCTGTTAGCTAGGGATCATGGGAGTTGTAGGCCAAAACATCTGGAGGGTCGCAGTTTGGGGATGCCTGATCTAGACTCACATAGAATTATAGAGTTGGAAGAAACTCCCAAGGATCTTCTTGTCCAACCCCTCTGCAGTTTTTAAATGTGTTGCTTATCCAATAAACCAACCACAATAAAGAATTAAAGTGTAGCCAAGCATGTTTTAAAATATCAACATTTACATTCACATTTTTTAAACAGGAAAATTTGCCCTAATTAAAACACATTATCCAAATTGATTAATCTGAGTCTTTCTCCTATTTAACTGTGGTAGGTAATAGATTTGGGAATTCAGATTTAGTTCTCCCAAAAATTAGGATTAATAATAGATGCAACTATTTTATGTTACCTCAGGGTGTTCTATTTGAATGCATACAGTATCAGCACACACCTCATTCAGCTTGTTACAGGTAGGTAGCCGTGTTGGTCTGACACAGTCGAAACAAAATAAATAAATAAATAAAAATTCCTTCCAGTAGCACATTAGAGACCAACTAAGTTTGTCATAGGTATGAGCTTTCGTGTGCATGCACACTTCTTCAGATACTCATTCAGCTGCATAGGATAATGAACTTTTAAAGATACTCTCTCATTAAAGGAAAAGTGTAGAAAAGGGTATCTAAAATGTATTCATTTTACTCATTCAACCACGTTCGTATTATTCCTTTGCTAATATTTTCTACCTCTTAAAAAATTAGTGATTTATGTAGCAATGAATACAATCTTCCTCGTATTTGAAAACTGAAAAACATATTTAGTCGAGTAATAAAAATGAGCTTCAGCAAAACCAGAACTTTTAGGCATCACTGTGAATCACTATCACAGAATAAAAATTGAAACTTATAGGACTTTCCTATAACTTGGGCTTGCATAATAGCTAGGAATTTCCAGAGGTGGAGTAATTTTTTTTTTCATATTTTACCTGTTAGGTCAAAACCCTTGGCAAATAAATGAAGCTCTCTAGGAGGACCATTGAATGGGCATTGCTAAGCAACCACATTTTTCAGTTTGATGTGGGTCTTCCTAAAGCATCTTGAGTGATCCCAATGGCTTTCTATCCAACTAAACTCAAGAAGAGATAGTACTATCATGGTCTATGTGACTCTTTTTCATCCAGATTGGGTCAAAATTATAATTTTTATATTTTCTCTAGGCATCTTTTTATTATCTTCGAACTTCTCTCTCCTCCTCCTCCTCTTTTTGCATTTTTTAAACTCAACATAAAATATATACATGAATACTTGCTGTGTCTTAGATAACCACCTCCTCTTTTAGGGAAGCTTAGTGATCTCCAGATAGTTGTGGCAGTGAGGTTGGATTTTTAGAATATGGTGAGTGGGTGCTGTCCGTAGGGTAGAAGGTACAGTAATTCTTTGTTCTGTGCTATAACGGAGTGACTACTTTGCCACGTAACCTGTATGGGGCCAATGCCTGTATTTATAAAAATCGGTTGAATGCAGTACCATGCCCACTTTACCACTATGTTTATCTCTATGCCTCTGGCTTATATACCAATTGCTTCTTAAGTAATCTGCAGTCAATATGAAAAAATGTTGTCTAAATCTGGCCTTAAATCAGACACTGAAACAGTTACTCACTAGTGGACCATTCAACAGAATTATACCATATAAATAGATTCATGTGCTTTAGCAAGACCATTACAGAACCCAATAAAATCAGACATGATATCAAGGATACATTCTCATGATTGTTATATAACTTCATTTATCAACTGACCTTGAACAACTTACATTGGCCAAATGGGGTAGTTCTAGAGTAGTAAAATGGAGACCTATTAAAAAGGCAAGATATAGAAACCAGTTCTGAACCATGGACAGCTCGTTGGAACAGGAGCTGTATAACTGGGATTTTTAAATAATTTAATAGTATTTGCGTATCTGAATATTAGTGACTTTCTCTTAATAAAACTTACATGGTCTCCTTTGACTATACAGTATGTGTGTTGTTTAGTGTTCCAGCGATTGGAGTGAGCTGTGTGACCTTTAGATACAAAACAAATTCTCTCTAAGCAGTTTTTAAACTCACACGAGCACAAACCTACTTCCTCTCTAGTTTACTTTATGTATTGGATGAGTAGGCTATTGACCATGGAAGATACAATAAATTGACTACAGTAGACCCTAAAGTGCCAGAGAATCCTAATTTTTTCTCTAGTATAGAGAAGCTGCTGCATAAAGCTAAATTCTATACCCAAATGATAATGCAGAAGAAAGTTGGTGTGATCACTTACATGTTATACTGGACAGAATACCGGTAGATACATTTCCCAAACCCATCACCTATGATGTAAATCTAAAATTAAGTCTTTAATAAGTAGACATGAAACTCATTGCAATTTTTGAAGCTTTCTAAAAAGTAGAAATTCAACACTTAGGTTCTCAAGTAATAATCAAGTTGTAATAGAAATTTTGTTTTTAATAGCTCTCAGAAGAAAACAAATTGATCATAACATGACTTTATTAGAATCTCAATTTTTAGAAAATTATGTCAGCCATGAGGAACAATTAGATACAAATATATGCTCAAGTACAGAAGCAGATAGTCTCCGGGATATAAAAACTGCAAAATTTTATCTCTCTCAAACACTCCAGTACAATCAACACTGTGAAGGTGCATGAAGTAGTTTTCCATATTGATTTCCTTGAATTTTATTTTAGTGTTCTGATTAAGCTGATTTCCCCCCAGTACCTTATTCCTCAGTCTTTTATTGTTTTCATGAGAGAAAACAAAACATGAAAATGAGGAAAGCAGGAGGAGTATGAGGCTAGGAAAAACACCTTGTAAATAACATTTATGAATTTAGCTGACAGTAAAATACATGTTTCTTTGGTTAGAAAGCAAGCAAGAGGGAAAGACGTGAAGTACTTGCTTGTGTGTGATAGATGCACACTACAGCATTCTAAAACAGGAGACAAGAATGTCAAGAGTGTATTCTTCCCCCACTGCCAGATGGAAAGGCTATTATTATAAATGAAAGGCAGCAGTAGTGGATGCCAGGCACTTTTGTTGTGTGCCAGATTCTGAAGTCCAGATGTAAGCAGGTTACCCCTGGGACAGGACAGGCTTCAGCTCCCGCAGCAGAATAGAGCCAATCACAGTTTTCTCGGTGTTTATGATGAGCTGTGCTGTAGACCCTTCTTCCATCTCCACTGTGACTAGCAGCAGTGACCCACTATGCACCGTTTTAGCTGCAAATCTAGAGGATGGAAACAAAATCTGTGATTACCTTTTGTACAAAACAAAACAAACTCACAAGTGACGTTTTCCTAATTCAATGAAGTTATATATCACCAGAATTTTTTGTAACAAAATCCCCAAGTCATGAACACACCATAGCACAATACAAATACAACTTCATAACGGAAATAGAAGAAAATTAAGAAAGCTTAAAGCAGGCTTTAGAAGGCAGTCAGATTTACACAATCCCTAATTTTTATATACCAACAACCTGAACTTTGGCTGAGAAGCAAACAGATTATTAGGCAACACAAGTATTGAATTATTCAAAATACAGTAATCCTATTAAAATAGATTTAAAATTAGACAGCTAACCAAAGTTACCAAAGTTAACAACACAGCTCAATAGGAAAAGTCTTTCTCTCGGCACATAACCTCACACGTGGGAACAGGACTTCCAAAGTAACAAATCTTTCCATTTTTATTTATCTGATAATTAATATACTTCTAAAAACTTTATATAATGAAAGCAAACTTGAGATCTAATCTTCCAATACTAAATTCCAAAACATGAAGAACCTACTCATTACATGGAATTAAAAGCAAAACTAGTATCTTAAGCACTGCAATTGACTGAAAAGCCATTTTAGGCACAATGAACTTCTGTCAATCCTGTTAATTCATTCTGCATGCACAGCGAGACCCTAGAGACAGAAAGGGAAGGGAAGGCAACAGCCCATCCATGTTCCACAAAGCATACTACCCCCCTTTTTTTCAAAGAAGAAGAAGAAGAAGAAGAACCACCCAGAGAACAACAAAGTTGCTGCACATGGGCTTTTGAAAACACTAACAAGTGTAGAGCAGGTCTGTGACCCTCTGTGACCCCACTTTGCAGGGCCAATTCCCTCTCCCCTTTCTGAATGACACGTGTCTGAATCAGAGCCATCTGCCTCAATTTGCGCAACATCTTCAGCCACAATAGGACCCAGTTAGCCCTGACAACGGCTCACAATACATAAAAATAAAACTGCTGACAGCACGCCATCAGCTATTCAAGAGCAAACCAACTGGTCAGTGTCTCATGTCTGACAATTAGCATGGGCCTTGCACAGCGCCTCCTGGGCTCCTTAGGGATCTGTTTAATTACCATCAACATAAAAGAGGGAGTTTATCAGCAGATACTCAAAAAGCTTCACTCTAGACTTAATTAAAATATTAGCCTCTTCAGCAGGAAGCAGATTCTCTTTAAATGAAAAGTAATTTCTTTTTTAAAAAATTAAGCATATCAACCTCAAAATCTTGTAACACATTACACTAATTTAGGAAACATAAGTCATCCTTAAATGTCACTCTTCTCACAGGTCAGTATATTTCTTTTATTCAGATTAGATACACAATTTCCACTCTTTATATCCAATAAGAAACTAAATCTCTATCCAATGAAAAGATTTCAAAGAAATACAAGCAGTCCCATTTAGTATCTTTACCATGATGTTAAAATCTATGTTTCTCCCATCAATTTGGAAAGGGTGATAATTATGTAAACAATAGTCTTATTAGTCTCTTTATTTATTTAACACTTGTGTCTTGGGACTACAGAGAAACAGATTATGCCTGAATTCACACAATTAAAGCTCCAGAGCTGGGGCTTCCTAGCCCCAAGGCTAATTTTACTCCTGTTCTAGCCTAAACTGCAAGTGATATAAAGTCAATGTTATTATAAAAGCAAACATAGCCCAAAGGCACAATGAGGGTCAATTCTGGCTGGGTGCCTTTGTGTGTCGTTTAAAGCAATTAGATAAGGAAAATTTATTTGAAATGAATACTTCAGAATGCCTTTTTAAAAAGAAGATACTGTTGTCAACTAATGAGTCAGTGAATGCTATCTTAAACTAAAGTTCTAAGTTCCAGTGTAGCATGGATTAATGTAGCTTTTGTGTCTAAGGAGAACAAATGTTGGGAGCACTTAACTGATATCAGATGACTAGTAGAATCTCACATGACACTTAACTGTTTTAAAAAATTATTTAAAAAGGAAGGCAAGTTTGGCTGCAAATGATTATGGACAGTGTAAAGTAAACACCTCTTTACTAATATCTAATCAACTTGCATAGTAGACATTTGGCAAATACAGAACACAGTACTCAAGGACACACGTGGTCTTATGTGGCATGGCAAACAATGGCTGAAACTATACTAGGCAATAGGAAACCGATTTGTTTAATTCCTGGCCTGGTTTGATCACATACAAAAATGGAATTGCGGTGGTGTAAGTGTTCAGCTTTTAGCAGGTGTAATAAGGGGAGCTGAACCCTCTCAATGCCTGTTTATTTACCTATCCAGAGCCTCTTCCCCTCAGGCACTTTTTATCCAACCAAGTAGTCTTCAGGTATTATACGGTAGCTTGGGTGAGGGGGAAAGAGGCAGGAAGGATGGACTGCCAGAAGGTAAACTAGGAGGGAAGGTTCGCCACCCCTGCTCCAACCCTTCTCTTCCAGTTTTGCAATAATATTCAAGGCTTCATTCATCACGTAATATGTGATTAGGAGAGACTCAAGTCTAAAGAAACTGCTGGAATCACATGTACTTTGTGGTGGAATTTCCTATGTCCCTTAATAAAAATATGTTTCTTGGAGACAGTAGGCATCTTTGAATGTTGAGCCTGTTTCTGTGACAAGTTCAAATGTCAGTAAATCATGAAAGTTTGTATTAACTCATGAAAGATTTAATATAATGAAGCAGCTGAATCACAACTGAGATAATACATATACTATGACAATAAAAGCAATGTTCTCTCATCAACAGAAGTGAATCTTTTGTACAGTAAGTGTCTGGTCATCCTAAACACATAAATATCTTTCAACACTGCAGCACCTACTGCTTCATTTCTCCCCAGAGTACATGGAGTTCCTACAATGGAAAATAGTGCAGAACAGACACAAAACACAGAATGTAATTGCTTTAAGAATACGATGGCCTCACAGTGGTCTAATTAGGAGACTTAACAAACATGAAAATATAGTTAAATAATTTCCTCACTAAGGCACATGGTAGCTTCATTTGGACATAAAGCTGAAATATGGTCTAGGACTATGTGAACAAGCCTACCCCTACCCTTACCCCTAAGTGTGGCCATAAGGAGACGACTGGAAACTTTCACTTCTGTTTTTAGCTAACCACAGTGCAGTGTTATGTCTAAACCAGGCTAACTGTGCTTGGTCTTACCTATAGTGTATGGGGTGTTTACCTATAGTGTATGAGGTATTAGGAGAGGGGTAGTATTTCTGGTGGGGGGTATGTCCTGCTCCTTCTGCAGTAGTTTGTGCACCTTTGGTCTCCACCCTGCACTCAGCATTCACCTGTGGCTCTAAGAAGCTGTCAGCATATGTCTGTCAGCAGCCACACACTGGGAAATGGCTTCATCTGGCTGGCTAAACCAGGTGAGGATCAAATAACGGTACTGCTCTAATGTAGTTTTTTTTTCTTGTGGGCTGGCACAGCTGTCCTTGTTTTTGAGTAAAATGCAAGTTGTTTATTCCCTAGTATGAAAATGCATGCAAGCATAATATGAATGATGTTATAAAACCATGTAACTGTAGAAGCAGCATTCATTCTCTCTTCTGAATGATTATACAAAATCAGTATGGAACATAGAAAGCAGATTCTTTTATCTATGCCTTCCTCCTTTGTCATATGCAGCTGTACAGTTACGTTATTTATCTCTACGGATACTGGTTTTTTGTTCTACTCTAAGAAAGATGATAATTTGATTGTATTTTAACTGCAATAAAATTTTGACATAAAGTCTGAAATAGAATTGTTTTATAGATTTCAGATAAAGAAGAAAAAATATTATCCATCAGCATATATATAGTCATCCTCCCCACCCCACCCCACCCCAATTCATGTCACAAAGCCGTGTCTAGTACAGGAGTAGCCAATGAGGTGGCTGCCAGTTGTTGATTGAGCTTATGTGAGTTGTAATCTAACAACATCTGGAAAGCACCATGTTTGCTACGCTGGTCTATTAAGAAATTGATCACAACACCACCACCACGGAAAAATTAAGCCATTGCAACTATTATTAGTGCTTTCCATGCTTTTACAGTGCAGATAAGGCTTGCAAAGTTTCAGATTTCTAGAACACATAGTAATAAAAGTCCAGTACTAATTAAAATTTATTTTTTTTAGGGGAGGGAGGGACTTGAGACTTCAAACAACATACAAAATGTTTGCATATAAAAGTTTCATTAACACTTATTTCTACTAATACTGCACACTTTCTCTATTTTTTTAGAATAGTCTGTAATTCTTCTTAGTTCCTTTTCTCCTCTTTTCAGATTTGCTAGTCACTAGAGGCTGTTACAATGGCCCATTCATGCTAAAACTTTTCTCCCCCTACCTTGTACATGAAGCCTTCAATTACTGCCTGCTGAAGCAGACAGAATCCTATTAGTAAGAAAGACGATCACAAGATGCAATGCCCAGCCCTAGCTGTATAAAAATAATTAGCCCAAAGTTGACAAATGTGTAATGAAGTTGCACAATGAATGTATTTAAGAAATTTCCTGTGAATTAGTCTTCTAATCCCAAATACCAGAATGAAAGGTTAGAACATGTAATGTTGTACGGTATTAGGGCAGAGAGACCATATATTCTGGTGTATAAGACGACTGGGCATATAAGACGACCCCGAACTTTTCCAGTTAAAATATAGAGTTTGGGATATACTCGCCATATAAGAAATACGACCCAGCGTATAAGACGACCCCCGACTTTTGAGAAGATTTTCCTGGGTTAAAAAGTAGTCTTATACACAGGAATATACAGTATATAAATAATTGATAACATCAGTACCCTATAGCTGCCACAAACCCTTCAGTGGATATCATGCAAACCAAAAGAAAGCGTTATTTTCAGCCAAGTCTTACTCAGAGTAAAACAGCTGTGTCCATTAACTTCAATGGATCTATTCTGAGTAGGAGTAGAACTGAGCACCACCCAAAGTGATCCTATGTGATTCTCAAAGTGATCCAATTACGTGTCATCTATGACATAAAAATTTATGGGGCATTAACAAAGTTACTGTTAGGAGGCAACTACTGTATATTTTAAAAGTGAAACATGGTTTCTAGTCCCACATTTCTCTTGTAATATAAATGTACATCGACTGGAGAGTAGTCATACCTCGGGTTAAGTATGCTTCAGGTTGAGTACTTTCAATTTAAGTACTCCGCGGACCCGTCTGGAATGAATTAATCCACTTTCCATTACTTTCAATGGGAAAGTTCGCTTCAGGTTAAGTACGGACTTCCAGAACCAATTAAGTACTTAACCTGAGGTACCACTGTATTTGCAGTTCAACTCTTCTTTCAGCAATAGATCCCCTCCTTTAATCTCCCTGGGGGTGTTGCTACAGGGGAGAATTGGTGGGAGTAGTTAAAACACCTTGGTTCTCTACAAGCATCCCACTTCCATGTCACCTTGACAAATTTAGGTTGGGGAATATTATGTCTGACAACATACTACACAGTTCTGTTTTAGCCTAAAAATATAGTTATCCCAAGACAGGTTATTCTGAGCTCCCTCACAGTAACAGGAAATGATGTGGATACATCTAAATCTACAGAGTGGCTCCTTCCATTGATAGGTAGAGCTACATGTATAATCTGAGCAAACACACACCTCCAGTCTGGTGGCCATATTTCTATTATTTTATTATAATAGTACCTAAGTATATTGAAAATACAATTCAGTTTGTATTTTAAAAAACCCAAAATGATACATTTTCCTTTTTAATACATCATTTATGCTATTGTGATCAATTCTTCCTATTAAAAAAGTTTGGCTTCTCTAATTTTTCACTATATATAGCTTTAAAAGGAAAATAAATTAAAAAGAAATTAGAATTGTTTACTTTCCATCTAGCAGAAGCAGCTATAAAACTCAATTTGCAAAACTGAATATGGTGTTTTAGGGGGAAAATAGTTTCCCAAATAATTCATAGTGGTTTAAACTTAAACATAACACCGGTTTGCAAACATGAAATGCATTATGTTTAAAGAATTAAACCACAAAAAGAAAGAAAGTGATCAACTTATTTTGTACTTTATAATTTCAGATACAGAAGCAGTGCTGTCCTCTAGTGGACGGCAAACGGGATGGTAGTACAACCTATTTTGATTCACTTATACATCCAAAAAGTTAACTAGCAAGCTTCCAAATAGTATCTATCTATCTATCTATCTATCTATCTATCTATCTATCTATCTATCTATCATCTATCTATCTATCACTATTTGTATTTAATTGATATTGGAGTTTATTTAAGCATTCAAAGAAAAATCAGAAGAAAATATGATTGAAGGTGCACATTATAGCAGCGTATTGGTGTAACAGCCGAAAATGTTGTATTGCTTGTTAGAAAAGGAACAGATTGCAGAGAAAAGTTAGATGACAATAGCAAATGCATATTTAGCAGCATAAACCGGTACAATGTATAAATAAATGTACAGTGGTGCCTCGCAAGACGAAATTCATTTATTCCGCGAGTCACTTCGTCTAGCGATAATTTCATCTTGTGAAGCGCAGTTTGCCGTAGCAAAAAAAAATTGTCTTGCGAAGCGCGGCCATAGAAAACTTTGTCCTGCGAGTCACCAAAAACATCGCAAAACGCTTTCGTCTTGTGAGTTTTTTGTTGCACGAGACATTAGTCTTGCGAGGTACCACTGTATTCTGAAATACATTCTTTCCATTCATTTAGCACAAATAAATTGTTTGGTTTTTTTAAAAAGAAGAAGTATTAGTGTTCTGCAAATATCTGATATTTAGCAAAAAAGACTTCTAGATAGAAGCATAATAAAGAGGCATAATGATCATGATACTTATGGGCATATATTCCCCCTACTCCATTAAAAAATAGAGGGAGAGGGAAATACTTCATCACAACATTGGCCATGATTACCAACATCTCCATTAAAACAAATCAGTTGCTTCCCTATTTTTATTCTTTTGGTTTTCTACGTACAGTAAGTTGGGAAAATGTACAGGGCATTTCCTTAAGGAGTTGTGCAAAAAATGGCCTGGTGCTTTATTAATTACTGGAGGGGTGATAGGCAATGGGTTTAAAACTGGTGGATGGTCATTAACTATCTGGGGGAAACTGTTTGAAGGTAATTCCCAACTTCAGTAGTCAATTATAAGGCAGATAAGAATAATTAATACCATGGTTTAGGTAATTTGAAAACTGAGTGCCATAATGGGAAAGGTCTCACTGCTTTACGGATGTATTTTGCTTTGATCAACTGAACAGTTAAAAGACCAGAAGTGGAAACAGTTACAGTTTAAAACAAACTTAGTTGGTCTCTAAGGTGCTACTGGACTGCTTTTTAAAAGTATTTGACTGTGTCACACCCCTGACACTACCTGACTTTAAAACAAGTCGGTATAAGAGCTAATGGCTACAAACGGACCATTAACACATTCTAGGTTGGAAAACTAGGTGTTTTTAAATTATAAACATTGTTAATATTATGGAATTGTTCCCACAACTGTTCATAGAAGACCAATAACTCAGTTGGAGTATAAAATAGCATTGGACACATTTAAGAAGAGTCTTCTCATTTTAATTCTAGTACCCCAGCAGTCAGGATTCCCTTATCTTATGGATCTCTCTCCTAGAGTATCAGTACAGGTTTTGCTCAGATCTGTACGAATAGCTAAAATTACAGCTTGGGGCAAAAAAAAAAAAAACACCAAACCCCAACCACCCAGCAATATTAGCTGGTAGCACTGGGGCTTTGTTTACATTTCATGCACCATGTAACTTGAGTCACTTGCTTTTTGGTACGCAAAACCCCGACTACTGCTTTCCTATGATCTAAATTATGTGAGCTGATTTACATAGATGGAGCAGTGCTATTTTGCAACAGGGGTTGTTATTTATAGCCTTTGTGTCCCTACTATTCTACTGTATAATTTTATGCGCCAACCCTGGACGGGTTTTCTTTTGTGTACCCTGCTATTTCTGTAGCATTACTTCCACAATCGCATACTGGAAGAGTAGCTTTCACACAGCACCACAGAACTGTCAGATGTTCATAGAAATTTTACTCTCCAGCAATGGCCTTGGTATTCATGGGATCATTGATTGATTGATTGATTCTATGATTGATTTTCATTCAAATGAACTGCGGCTTACAAACAATAAATAACTAACATAAAAGAACATCACAAGTACAGCATCAATCATATAAAATAATTAACAAATCATAAGTAAACAATATATAAAAACACTATTAACAAAGCCTCTACTAAACAATAAGCTAAACATCACCATTACACCAAAAGTCATATTATATGATTAACAAATCAATATGGCATTTATGCCCTATAAAACTACAGTGGTACCTCTGGTTAAGAACATACTTCGTTCCGGAGGTCCGTTTTTAACCTGAAACTGTTCTTAACCTGAAGCACCACTTTAGCTAATGGGGCCTCCTTCTGCTGCCGGAGCATGATTTCTGTTCTCTCATCCTGAAGCAAAGTTCTTAACCTGAGGTACAATTTCTGGGTTAGCTGAGTTTGTAACCTGAAGTACCACTGTATATTAAAAACATTAACAAAATAGCAACTAAAAAAATAAGCTAAGCACTGTTAAGTTCATATCGATGCTTTCCACACCCTGATTTATAATCTTTCACCCTATTCAGTTCATTAAAATATACATAATGCCTGTAGCTCAGCCAGGTGCTACACCGGCTGGGTCCTTGGGTACTGGGCCATGGTGAGAACAGTTATGGTCTTTGACCTGTCGCTGGTGGCAAGGTGGATGCTGACTCTAGGTAGCCCACTCAAGTGCTTTGATGAGGAACCTGTCCACGTCATCCTTGATAACAGGAGGTCCATTCCCAATTGAGGAAGTCCAAGACAAGTCTGTCCCCCCACTGAGCAGCGATCCTGTTGACATGTCCTTGAACTTCTCACTCTTCTTCTTGGTGGCAAAATAAGTGATACATAGATGTATTCGTTTTGTGGCAAGGAAACAAAGCAGTTTTGGTATGTTTCTTCGTTATAGAGCTGGCATTTGGGAATGCAACAGGCCATATTTCCCAGGCCTCCATAAGCATCTTCCATGTAAACAATTGAGTCTTTTCCTTCTTCTCAGAATAACCTACAATTTGCAGCCCACTAGAGCTGAGGATTGTTGGAAATCTCCAAGTGCTGTGTGGATGGCCTGGCATTTTGTTTGCACCTGCAGTGTGGTTTGGGTACTGCCACTCCAAATCCCCTTCTCCTCCTGCTGTGGTTTCCCTGTTTTCAAGATGCAGTCTGACGTTTATGCCACCTGGACCAAACCCTGCAACTCCTGCACAGCAGGTGATGGTGGGCAGCCACATCAGGTCCACACAGGAGCTAGGCTGGCACTCACCATGCTTCTGCTGGTCGCTGTCATGCACCTGGCTGAAGGGCACAAGCAGTTGGTCTGCAGAGCTACGGCCTTGTCTGGGAAGGCATATGCCCCAGCCAGGTCCCCCTGCAAGGAGGAGTGCTCTTCCCTTTGACTTAGTTGAGCTGCTGACGTCTCTTGCAGCTCCTCCAAAGCGCCTCACAGGGTTTCCTTATGCAAAGAAGTCGCAAGCAGGAGTGGCCTTTTCTGCGGTGGCACTTCTTCCCTCATCAGAAGGGCCTTGATGTCTAAGATTCAGGGGTGACACTCAGTTCAGCACAGCCTGCAGATGAGAGTAGGAAGAAGCCTGCTTGGCAAATGCTTCTTTCTTTCTTGTTCTCTCTGAGAACCAGTCCTTGAATCTTGTCAAGGGTTCTGAAGACTGTCCTTAAGAAGTGGAACATTAGTTTCAAAAGAAGCTACTGCTAGGAGGTGGAATTCATGCCACTCAAGCATCAAATGCCTGAGAATACTTAAACTATGAATTCTACTAGTCTTGCATTCGTACATGATCCTGGGGCAAGACTGAATCTATAAAACTGCAACAAAGCTCAAGGCTCACTTTAATGTTGTTTGACGAGAGAGAAAAAACAGGTTGCTTACCTATAACTATGGTTCTTTGAGTGGTCATCTGTGCAGTCTGTCATATTGAGGATTTGTGCCTGCACTGCACATTATTTGGGAACTTCTACAGCTCAGAAGAACCTTGCGACCCTGCCCTTGGTCAGGGAAACCCCATGGTTCTGCAAAGATCAATGGCAGTTGTAGAACCAGTTACAGGTACACAATTTGTTTTCTTCTTTGTGCAGTCACACATATGGAAGACCACAAGACAGAGTGGGCCTTTTCTGTGGTGGTCCCACACCTTTAGAACACCTTCCCATTAGCGCTGTAGTAAGGAGGCTACATTCCAGGTTCTTTTTTTTAAAAAAAGGCTTAAAGACTCATTTGTTTTGATTTCCCTTGCCTAAGTCTTGTTTTGTCCTGCTTGTTGGACTCTATGTTGCTGGAGGTAGTCAGTCTTGTGAATCTGTTTTATTCTTTTTTTTAAAGTCATAATTGATTTTTTCATACTTGTAGTTTATATTGCTGTAAGCCGTGTTGAATGGCCTTTACCCTAGAAAATAAACATATTTTTTTAAATAATAACTACCACCATAGTTGTGGTTGCTGAGGCAGTACACAGCAATGCTGCATAATTAGAGGAGTCTTTGGGTCTGTCATCCCCTTCAGGTTAATTGGGAAAACCCTTGTTGCTGTTGTTGTTTAGTCGTGTCCGACTCTTCGTGACCCCATGGACCATAGCACGCCAGGCACTCCTGTCTTCCACTGCCTCCTGCAGTTTGGTCAAACTCATGTTGGTAGCTTCGAGAACACTGTCCAACCATCTCGTCCTCTGTCTTCCCCTTCTCCTAGTGCCCTCAACCCTTAGAAAGTAGTATTCTTCCTTCCATTGTCACCCAGTTATACATCCAAACAACTCTTGTGCTTGTTTTTTCTCTTGTATACATTAATTGCTGGCTTTTAGTTTGCATGCCTAACATGGTCTTCAGTTAGGACCGCAGTTGTTTGTTCTATATTTTGTCCTTATTCTGCTCTGCATATTCACCAGTACTAATTTCTTACCATGTGCCAGTCATGTACCTCTTTGCATATGCTGAAGTGCCACCAGGAAGTTCAAAGATGTAGAGCAGCGGTGGCCAACTCCCAAGAGACTGTGATCTACACACAGAGTTAAAAACTGGGAGTGATTTACCCCCTTTTGGGGGGTTCAGGTCAAAGCTGTTGAGGTTTTTTTAAGGAAGGGAAGCCCTGTTTTTTAGGGTTTAGGTCAAACTTGTTGAGCTTCTTTTAGGAGGGAGGAAGGCCCATTTTTGTTTAGGGCTTCAGGTCATAGTTGTTCAGCTTTTTTAGGGAGGAGGAAAATTTTGGGTGAGCTTTTTTTGGGGTGGCAGTGATCTAGCAGTGATCTACTACAGACATCCAGTGATCTACCGGTAGATCAAGATCTACCTGTTGGACGTGCCTGATGTAGAGGTAGGTAGAGTAACAATTGGCCTTTTTCTCCCACATCAGAAAACCCTTCTCACATGCCTCTTTCCTCACCACATGCAAAGGCCCTGTTCGCTGCTAGGCAACATAATCATTCAGTAGCACTGGAATAATTATTATTGCTAGGGGAAGAATGACACAGATCACTCTGAGAATAAAAATGGAATTGATATACTTGACTCAAAACTGGTCAGCCTTCGTGTAACTCCTACGAAGCACAGGTATTTGAGGGCATTTCTTGATGTGGATGGTCACAGAGGTACCAAATCTACCCTCTTAGCTTCCATTTCCTCAGATTTTTCAAACAGTACATCTCCCACTTGCACAGACAAAAGTAATTTAGGAGAAGGTGGAAAAGCCATTTAGACACAGACAAATAGAACAATATTTATAGGTAGACTGCTGGAATTAAGTGGAATATGTAGCAAAGTTCCTGTGATTAAGAAATTGAAATAAACCAATCCATGCTCCTAGCAGTCACTCGTGTGTGCTATAGACAAAGCTTCTGCTTTGAAACCTGACTTTGGATGTAAATTTGTTTTCCCTGGCTATTCCCCAAATGTCAATCTATTTATATACAAGAAGGCAAACTGGAATTACATTATCCAAGTTTTACAAGAAACCTCCAAATGTTGATTACCTGTGAATGTTATCTTCACCAGAAGGAACCACACCAAGGTTTGCTACGCTTACCACCTTCTGCAATATTACAAGACGAGTGGAATTTTGTGGTGCAACAGTGACTGTAGTGGATGTTTCATTCATACCAGTCAACCTTCCTGAAACAGTAAAACATAAAAACATAAAAACCATGGATTCATGTGGTTAATATAATAAAGAAAATTTAAAGCAACACTGACATATTAGCCCAATAATACATATACCTAGTGCTAAATGTTTAAGGTTTGTCTTAATAAGGATTTCTGAGTACCTTATGGGAACATATGATAAATACCTAGTCAACTAACTATAATTTTTAAACTGCATTTTCATGAAGATATAGTAAGCCATTTTCATATAATTTCAGAAAATAAAGGCTTATGCAGTATAACTGAATGATTGTGTATGTGTGTGTGCGCGCACATATACACTACATATATAGATACAATCACTAATATATAGAGATCTCAAAAGAGAAAACAGCATGCTTATAAACAACACCCATAAGTTCAATATTTACTGTAAATAAGATCACAACAGTTACTAGCCTGCAAAAAATAAACCATTGAATTGTAGAGTTGGAAAGGACCACAAGGGTTATATCATCCAACTCGCTGCAATGCAGGAATCTTTTCCACAAGGAGATAAACAACTACCATATCTGACTTTTAGAAGACATCTGAAGGCAGCCCTTCAGATTATTCTGTTGGGAGCCGCCCAGAGTGGCTGGGAAAACCCAGCCAAATGGGTGGGCTATAAATGTTGTTATTGTTGTTGTTGTTGTGCGGGGTATAAATATTGCTTTATTATTATTAATTATTAATTATTATTATATTTTATTATTATTATAACATGGGGCTCGAACCCATGACCCTGAGATTAAGAGTCTCATGCTCTACCGATTGAGCTAAATGTACTAGCTTGCTATGGGTTGGTGGAAAAAAGCTAGAGAGCTGCACTTCTACACTGGACATAGAAGAGAGAGTTTCCCACCTCTAGCAGCTTACTTGAATTCTTTGCTGGGTACACCCATTCTATCCTTCACTACCCAATCATTCATCTACATGCAATTCCTTCTTGCCTTTGGCTACCAAGTGAGTGCTTAGTCTAGCATATTAGACTAATTTATCACTTCCCACACCAACAGGAGTCATGATACAAATATACTAGAAACACCCATTCAAAAGTTTACTTAAAAACAACGATAATGACCTCCACTTAAAACAAGGATGAACACTAAAAGATGGCCATGCAGTTGATCTATTAGCACCATCCAAATAATCATGAGAAGAAATACAGCTCTGCCTGGTGTCGAAAAGACAATACTGTCAATGTCAGGCAAACCTGGGGAAAACATTCCATAAATGGGGGGCTACCATGTTTATTATTGCCACCCGACAGACATTTCTAGGAGGCGGCACACAGAGAAGGGCCTGAGATGTTAACATCAAGGTCCAGGTAAGTTCATTCCGAGAAAGACAGTCCTTGAAGTATTGGGGTTCTGAGATGTACAAGCCTTTATTCTCACTCACATTCTTTATTATGGTCCAAAGACCCACAAAAACCATTTTGAAAGCAAAGTACAGCAAAAATACAGAAAAGGCATTACTAGGCAGGCATTGTGTTTTATAAAAGACATGTTGATTTCTAATTCTTACTAGCTCCAAGAGAAATTTTCCCATGGTCAGGATTATATCATTTTTCTTATCTTCAAGGAGATACTCGAGATAAAAGATATCAGTGTTTCAGGTAAATTTACCAATAAGGGCTTAATTAATTGGTTCCTGGCTCTACAAGCAAACTAGAACATTGAACTGGGCTCAGATACGAATTGCCGGACAGTGTAGTCAGCAAAGAACTAGTGTTACATGAGCACAGTGCCTAATTCTACTCAATAGTATGGTTGCTAGGTTCTGCATTAGGTGGTTTCTGAACCAATCTTCAACTCACAAGCAACCCACCATTGCCTAAATCTGCTTCTCAGTCCACCGATGCAAATGCTGGGAGATTTTCTGTGTGAGGGGCAGGGCACACTATTTTTTATTGTTTTTCTGCCCATGCTATACCACTGGTTGTAGTAGGACATTGCCTTACAGAAGCTCCTGCCAAGTAAGTTAGAGTGCCACAGGGCTAGACAGGCAATGAACTGACACATACATGCCCTGTAAGGATCAGAATAAGCAATACCCCAAAGGTCAGGAAGATGTGCCCTGTCAGATAGGTAATAAACAAGTAATCACTAGAAACAGAACATGCTTCTTTGTAAGACTGCTATGGTGCTTAACCGGTTTTTGTAATTCTAAAGTAAATTAAGAAAACAGCCTACTCAATGTTTATTTTAAACTACATTTCACTTAACCATGAATATTATGTAGCTTTTTGTTTGTTTGTTTGTTTTAAAAAATAATGTATCAACTTTAGCTGGGAACAGTACATGGTACTGCAGATGGTCTAAATTTTACATTAGGAAAATGCATTGAAAAAAGTATATAAGCAGTCTTGAGGCTGCTTTTAAGCAAAGGACTGACATAACACTGCTGAGAGATGTGTGTACTCATTAAGGATTTAAACCTTCTCCATTAAGCTCTATTGAAGAGCAAATGCTGAATAAATGAATGCAACTATGTTTATGTTAAAAGCCTGTTTCCCGCAGCATGTAATTAAAGGAAATGTTGTACAAAGCCAGTACTTTTGTCAAGCTCCTGTAAATGGAAAGATGGATAGCACTCAGAGAAGTGAATGCATTGCTTCATATTTAACCTTAACACTCTTGTCATTAATGGTTTGTCTAACTTGTTCTATAAAGACAAGGTACTGCTCCATTGAAGTAAAATTAAAAAAATCAACTAAACCATGCTTTTCAGAACAGAAGATTCATTATCGTTGACTAATGTATTGGCATAAAGCAAAGTAACATCCTATCAAGTAAAGCACACATTCAATCTGCCTTACCACCCCCCCTTTATTTTTAACTCATGCTGTTTTATTGTTATAGGCAATTTGTACCACTCAGCATGACAGTGTAAACTGAATCAAGATTAATTTACATGCAAAAGAACACTTAGCATGGTAAGCAAATGTATTGTCTCGATTGCTGAGGTGGAAAAGAACCTGAAAAGAAAAAAAGGGTGCTCTAATTAAGGGGCATCAAATATGATTGCTTGTGGTAGTTAAGGGCCAGAAAATTGTGAATGTCTGACCATTTAAAGAATTAGCACCTTACTTGTTGGGAGGACAGAAAATTTTGCAAACATAAATCTTGATAAAATCAAGTAAACAATTTGAGAGATTTTTAAAAAAGACATGGCTTTTCCGAATTAAAGTCTACTGGGTATACTTAAAGTTGCCAGTTTAACTTACTAAAGTTGTAGTCTTTGGGAAAAAAATCTAGAAGAGGAAATTATTGGAAACTTAAGATTTCAGAAACCTATTAATATCCAAAAGCTGAACTAAAGCAGAATGAGCTTGACATTTTAAATTACGATAGTACTTTTATGAAATGTTTATCTTTCAGAAATATTCGGTAGAGGCCAATGCTGTCCACATGTGAGTGGAGCAGATTTCCGCATGTGCAATGAAGAAGAGTTTGGACTTGGACTTGATATCCCGCCTTTCACTCCCCTTAAGGAGACTCAAAGCAGCTAACAATCTCCTTTTCTTTCCTCCCAATGACACTTTCCTTTCCTCTCCTTCTCCCTGCAGCCCCCTATATGCCCCCAAAATCTGCTTTGGGAATTTATAGAAGTTGGTTTCTGCTACAATGGGTTCATCCGCTCCTCTCAGTTAATGTTCTGCCATTACTTTAAAGAAAAACAAAATAGTAAGAAGGCAGGCTTTTACAGAGACAGAAACAGCGTTACTGTTAACAGATGTTATCGATATGTATTGCTCTATATTTAAGCCTAGGGGAAAAATAAGGGAAATGTGTGTGATAATATCAGTTTGGTACACTGAGTTGAAGCAGAAAAAATCAAATAACCCCAGTTGCTGTTCTGAACTATGCTAGGTGATTTGGGAATGAATTACACCAAAAGTGGTTTTTCCAGTTCAGAATTGAGGTCCTACTGAAACAGAATGGCAAGGCTTAGCATATCATGCACAGCATGCACATAAATTCAGCTTTCCATCTTTTAGCGCTGCTTAGAGAACTTAAACAAGCATGAATATGCAGCAGTTTGTTCCCCTGCTGCCTTTGGCCCAGCTCTCTTAGAAGAAAGCAACAGCAAACACGTCATAATGGAAATATGTATTTTTCTTGGAACCTTTTATCATTGATTTTCAGAAATCGAAGTCTCAAAGCATGCTTTTAGTTCCTAATATTTAAAAAGTGACTCTATTTTTACTTTTTAAAATCCTCATTCCACCCCCACCCCCCGCTTTTTAAAAAAGTATTTCTAGATGTGAAGGTTTGCGGCATTTCACAAAGGAAAGAAAACTCTGGACAATAATAATACAGTGGTACCTCTGGATGCGAACAGGATCCATTCTGAAGCCTCATTCGCAACCTGAAGTGCCGAATCTGTGCATGCTCGCAACGCGATATCCCGTGATGTACGCAACCCGCAGCGAACGTAACCAGAGTTATGACTGTACTATTGAAGGAGATTAAGGGTACAATCTTAACCCCACTTACCTCAGAATAAGCCCCAATGAACTCAACAGGCTTTACTTCTAAGTAGACCTGGTTAGGTTTACACTGCAAGTTTGACTGACATGAGACAATTGCTCTTGGTAACTTTCCAAGCTGACCTCAATTTTATGCTTCACTTGACTAGTGAAAATTAAGAGGAAATTCAGTTGGCTTAAATATTAAGTTAATATTTAGTAACTCTTAATTTTTTCCCTCAAAATACTCTGTAAACTATTATTTAATCTTGTTTAGAAAATACATAAAGCTGAGAATTGAGACTTCTATTATCATGAATTTTCTAAAACGGCTGAAACATTTAACTAAGATGATACTAAAGAAAAAGCCTTTTAAACCTACGGTAAATTTGCCAGCATCAGTCCTGCATCAAAGAATGAATTCAGGAAGACAGAAAGAGCAATACTGAAATGCCAAGAGACCTTCATGGATTTACAAATACTTCATATAAACAAATTTTCAAATAGCTTTATTCAGAGTAGCCTTTCTGCTCTATTAAACATAGCAAACAGCTGCCAGATTTATTCAGACAAATAATCAACAACCACAGAAGTAAAATGGCAGAAGAAAAAGGAATTTTGGCAACAACTCCACAGAGGACCACAGCTATTCTCAAAGTGCACTTCTTCTATGCACTCATGGTTCTGAATGGCCAGTCAGGAGGGGGGAGCTCTCAGTCACCGCTAAGCATACAAAACTCAATCAAGATACAAGCAAGCAAGCATACAACAAGAATGAGAAAGGGAGAGACAGAGTGCAATATCCAGTTTTACTTAAAATTTCACTCCTAGATGACAGTTTAAGAGAAGGGAAGAAAAGTAGATCACAAAATATGACGAAACCTCAAGTCACTCACTCACCTTGGTTTGCTGAGCACGTGCAAAGTAGGCTTTAGCCAGCAAAGAGTAAGAACAGCAAATAGTTAGAAACTAGTTAAGGGGGAAAATAACTGGCCTTACTTTTTATCATAGGACACAACTACACGGAAAAAAAGGAAATCAAATAGTTGTGAAGGCTATCAGTATTTCTAGACAAAAGACACAAAGAAGAAGACACACAAAACTGCTTATTAAACATACCGTATATATTAAATATATATCATATTCAGGTGTTTTGGGCTGCTGTAATAAATACCCACCCAAGGATTTTTTAAACTTTCCAGAACAGTATGAAAGGAATGATTAATGCAAATTCCAATATGAGAATACACAATGGAATCTAAAGGTATCCCACCCACCCCAAACAGTTCAGAGATTGTTCAGGTGAGCTTATAAATAAACCAAAAAATCACTTTTCTATTTGGCTTCTTTAAACACAATACCGAATAAAACTTTTTGCAAGAAGGATTTGTAGTACAGGAAAGTCCTTCATATGTATTTGATGTGATGCCACACAAAAAGCTTGCGAGTTACGAGACAGGCAGAGCAACTCTGTTATGTGTTTGTGTGTAAGTACAGAGTCTATGATGGAGCAACACTGAAATCCAAAGCCCTGCTGGCTAGCTGTGGCCAGGGAGTGGGTGGGTGGGTGGGAGACACCTAACAAACAGAGCCATGTAACTACACCAACAACAGAGCTAGCGCAGCTTTGTGGCCTGTGTGGATGTGCAGGGGTGTGGCGGAGACAGAGCTTCAGATATGCACATTCATTGTCTTCTATACAACTCATTTTGGCCCTCACTGCCCACCATTATTAAGGAAGGGCACAGAGCTTTTTGGCCTTGCACTGACAGTGGGTTAGACTTTCTGCTGCATCCTATGCAGCTCAGCCATACTCCTGGTGAACACAGAATTGCTCCATTCTATATTTTTTAAAGTGTGACAAAAATGTGGGTGCCAACCAAGTAGCTAAGCCATGCTTTTTTTTTTGAAACTGAAGAGATTAAGGCTAAATAATGCTGTAAGACGTAGGTCACCTTAATGAATTTTAACGGAGTAGGGACAAAGTATACTAGCTATATACAAGCAAAAGCTTTAGAAAGAGGACTGGAAATATAAAGAAAACTATTAAAATGTGTTGGGATTGTTTTTCTGAGTAGGTTACACCAGTATTCCGATCACTAGGACTACGGTAATATGAAATGTCCAAGCGCATAGGAAGCCATAGTTTGGTTAAATAGATCTATTTATTGCTTCACACAACAAGGACTCCTGAATTTTAAAAAAAATACACTATATGGTAGAATAGCCATTAAAACAGTACATATATACTCAAAAATTCACCTAGATAAGCAAAATACCCACAAACTCACACAGTGGTTATGGCCTAATCATGACTTTCTTTTTTAAAGTATCAATCAGTTTCTTAGTACCAGTACAATATGAAGTAAGTGTTACTTAGGAGGGCAAGAACCCTGAAATCTTAGGGTTAGACCAGAAAAAGACGTTCTCATTTAGAGCAATATGGTTTCACTGCATTTGCAAAAAGGCCCAGAACATGAATCTTATTTTAATTCCCCCCCTACCTCGTTCTCTCTTAAAGTCTTTTTCCGACATAGTAACTGGTAAAAGTAGTTCTCCAACAGGGGGTTGAATATTAATACTGAACTGATCATCTTTGGTACTGTGAAAAAAACAGAAAGGTAAATAAATGGTTTTGTAAGATAAAACACTTGTCTTATCAGTAAACAAATAAGGAACAATTTATATAATGACCAGTCGTTATCCACACCCAAAAACCAGCCATCAAAATTTTAAATATTCAGCAGAATCCATACCTAGGATGTTCATTCTGGTTTCACCTCTGATTACGTCATTCCACAGCACACAGAATGGGTACATCTGTGTTCTAACTATGATAAAGTGGTAAAACTTCTATATACAGTGGTGCCTCGCTAGACGAATTTAATTCGTTCCACGGGTCTTTTCTTATAACGAAAAATTCGTCTAGTGAATCCCATAGGAATGCATTGAATTTTTTGAAAAAATTTCTTTTGCCCATAGGAACGCATTAATTGAATTTCAATGCATTCCTATGGGAAACCGCGATTCGCTAGACGAATTTTTCATAAAACGAATTCGTCTAGCGAGGCAACCTCCGCTCGAAAAATCCTTTCGTTAAGCGGAAATTTTGTTAAGCAGGGCATTCATTAAGCGAGGCACCACTGTACCCTAAATTACTGTGCCCCAGAACCAGTGCATTTTTTCTAGAAAAAAGCACTGGTGCTGGAGTGCCTTCCTCCTCCTTCCAGTCCTCTGTGAGACATGGGGTATGGCCTCAAGTTTTAGAAGTGGCCAGGCAGGCCCTTCACCAGCGCCCTCCGGGCCCTGAGGTAAAGTGTGTGTGTAACAAAGCTCTCATAGCACGGTTGCTACCACCCGCGCTAGTTGCTTGGTAACTGTGCACAAGCCACTTTAAGCCACCAGAGAGCAGAATGGAGATGAAGGAACTTCTCCCACCCCACCCTCCGCTTGGTTCCCTGCTCGTTTTCACTGCCACTGCCACTTTTACCACACCAAGCATCAATTTGTTTCTAAGCCAAAAAAGGTAGGATTGTGTGTTCTTTCTGAAGGCCAAAAATCATATTGTTACCACCTTCATATTGAGAAATATGCAGTGGTTTTGTAAATCTGAAATAAAACATGGAATACTTCAAGAAAATAAAGGTGGTATTGGTCATGTGTAAGGTGAACATCTTTCTAAGCGTGCTAAATAAGTGTTAGGTCCAATCTTCAAGTTAAGGATTCTCTCTTTACTATCTTTAATTAGATGTATTTCTTGGAAAGCTTTGCTTAATAAAAATAGTGCTTACCAAGGAGTTCTTCCAGGAGCTTTTAATTCTTTATTAGAGTTTTGCATCATTTATATAAGGAACTATTTTAAAACTCCTAAATGTTTTATTACCAATTTTTATCTTTCCTTTATATAATTTGCTTTTACTGAATCGCTTGCTCCAGTACATTACAAGAATAGCAAATTTTGCTATGCAAATCACAGTCAATGATTGGCATCTAAACCAATTGATCTACCCATCACCACTATCTGCCTTCCCACACAAGCCTTACTACAAAGCTATTGATTTAAACAGTGCCGATCGGTTTCCATTTTCTGATTTTGGGCAGGCTAATTAAGAAAGTGAGTAATTGTGATTACATTGCTTCAGGATCAATTACATTTGATGTAAGACAAAGTACTCCTTTTGGAACAATGTAAGGGAAATAATTATAATCAGAAATGGTTTATGGGGTGAACCTTTTCATAACAATACAGCCAACACCACACATACTTTTATTTTTCTGCGGGCTTAACATATTTAAAACAAATAATATATAAAATGATTTTAATAGAATTAGTAAGCTTTGTTTACATAGGTAAACTATGTTCTATTAGAAAGTGTAAGAGAAAAGGGTATACATTATTTTTCAGGGGAATTGGTGTGGATTGTCATCTTTGACAATCACACAGAGAATACAGGAAACTGGCATCAAAGGGCAGCACAATGCAATGGCTGCTATAATGGATTTGGAATGAAGATGTTTTTATTAAGAACTTGCACTTCAGTCTTGAATGTCACAGGGGCTAGAGTGCTGGGCAATGAAAGTATCTCAGAACCCTCCACTGGCTCTCCACACTATCAGTGACCATGAAGATACCTGTGCCTCAGGACTGAAGTCTCACACTCCAGCTGCCTGAGTTCCTGGCTAGCTCTCGGACCCACCCACCCACCTTTCCTCAGGAACACAGCAGTAGAAGAGATGTGAGCCAGGCAGAAGCTTTAGAGCCACTGCATAAATACCTACCGGTAGTGAAAAGAAAGTGGATGGAAGCACCTACTTGAACCAGGGCCGCCTGGCTCAGAGCCAGGAGGGGATGAGGCCTGCAGTTTCTATATAAGCTCCCAGTCTGAAGCAACAGATGTAATCTGAGCTCCAGCTTTTCTGATGTGGGAAACTAGACAAAGTGGCAATTGACCGGAAGAAACCTAGTGCCTTGCCCCTGTAAGTTTTGCGTTGCACTGACTGTTGTTTGATTCTGGCCAAGAGACTGAGGTGGGTTGGTGCTGTTGGAGGCTGTATTCCTAGAAGTTTAAGGATACAGTCCCAACCTCCTTAAGAGTCCTTTCGCCTGCTGGTGATGAACTGGCCCCATTTGTACATCCCATTTAGAAAGTGTGGGAGAAAAATATGTGTTATTTGGTACTTCTTAAAATATTCACCTAGCTAAAATTTTAAAATCCAACCTCTTTTTAGCAACATAATTTTTCATTCATTTTAACTGTGTATTTTAAAAAAACCTTTAATTGAGCAGTAGAAAAGCAACTATTTGGTTTCTTATTTCAACTCTAAACTTGGTGCTTAGCTTGAGCTGTGTCATTGGGTTCACATTGTCCAAATCATTAAAATGAATACACCACTGGTGTCTGAGGCAAATCTATTTACAGTGACGTTACTCATAGACCGGTGTTGAGGAATATCGATCTTTCTTGTTTGTCTAATAGGAAAATAATAAACAATTACTAGGTAATGTTGGAGAAAGTAATCAGTTTTTATATATCACTAATACAGCAGACCTCCCAAAACATAAAGGTGATGATCTGCATAAAATCAATGTGTTATGCTACATTGCTTATATTTATCACTGCAAAGAATCTCAAGCCTTCAGTGGCTTAAGTCTGGAACTGAACTATTAGTTTGCTGAGAGAGGGGCACTCAAAAGTGCACATACTTTATAAAAAAATGAACATTTTAAAAACATTTTATGCAATATTCAATACAAGATCAACATACTATAATGCCAAATCATGCCAGCCTTTAAAGATGCTCAAAAGCAGATCATGAATACTGTTATATCACTCATCAAAATGCTGCAGATAATTTTAATACTTTTTTTGAATAATCTAAAACATGATAAAGGAACTACTGGTTTTTTTTTTAAAAAAAAACCCATAAAATTCCACATGCAAGGAAGTATGAACAGAACAGTGGAACACAACAGTGAAATTACATCTATATGAACTTCAGCATGTTTACTTCCCAGATTTCCTTAGCTAGGAATATATGTTTGCTCTCTGACTATGGTTTATTTGTTGAAGCACCAGCAAATATCAGGTTAACCAGCCTGCTGAAATTACAGTAAAGAACTGTTGATGATCTTATGGAAGGCTAAGCAGGGAATCACACCAGCAAAGAATTTAATGGTATAATGAATGTTAAGCAAACACATGACTCTTAAGTCTACAAACTAATGGAGACTCATCCACTTGTAGGGGGAGACCTGGTGTGTCTGGCTGCCTCCAGAATGTGGGTGGCACTGCTGAATACAAAAGTAAGCCAGCTGAGATAGGTGGAAGGATGCCACAGGCCTACCAAATTGGTAAATCTGTGCCTGGACTGTACTACTTCAGGCTTCAAATGGGAAACTCTTATAACTAAATGCTCTCTCCTACCACAAAACATAACTTCATTACATTATTTTCTGATCCACAATATTAGACAAACAATGGTTTAAGAATGTGTTTACCTTAGACTACTTTGGATTCATGCTTTTAGGATTGGGGGCAGGGGAGAAAAGAAAGCAGCCCTTCTTTCACACACTTAAATATATAACTGAAGAACCAAGTATACATATCACAACATCTGGAAGTGGAAGGAACCCAGATAGATTTCTGGGACCCTCCTGGTGCAACACATCCATATGCTCTGCATACTTTCATAAGGATCTTGTTAGCAGGGGCTGGGTTTCGCTTTGGCCTGATTTGCACTTCACAGTAAGCCAAACTATTGCTTGCTGGAATTGCACAAACATGTTGGTTCCTGGAGAGAAGCTCAAATCTGCACTGCTCCATGGTTTTGCTTAGCGAGCCATCCAAACTCTCCTCAACCACAATCTGTAACTGTAGGACAAACCTTGGTGAACAAGGGCAGGGTAAAGGGCAAGTCTTGCCTTCAATTAAATTATGCCCTCAAAGAGGACATTTCATCATTCATTCATTCTTATGGGGAAAGGGTAACCATTCACTGGTGCAAATGAATGTTAAAGGGGTACACCTCCGGGACATTATTGGGGAAAAGGCTAAATCTGTCCCCTGTTCCCAATGACCCTATGTTCTGAAGCAGGTTCCCCTCCCCTGCCAACCCCACATGTTGGAGCCTACCTACTTTACTCCATGTGTGGACAGCTGGAGCTATTCAAGAATATGACAGAAAGTACACAGCTTAAATGGACATTATAATGAGGAGAAGTCATGGGATACCTATTGCTAAAGCTTGTGATGCTGGTGTCAAATAACAAGCCTTGTTTCTTCGTTACACATAAAATAAAGCTGCCTGTTCATCCACAGTACTCAGTGGAAACCCCCTCAGTACAGAGATCCTTTTCTTGTTCACACTAGAAATTATACCAAAACATAGGCATGCAATTGTTAAGTACTGAGCTTTCCAGAGGGGACCAAGCAGATACTTTTACATGTGACTAGTCTGATATAATGGAGGTGCTCATTATTTTGTAAACCATTTTCTGTGGTAAGCAGAAATGCTTCCTGAACTTCTTTTGTCTAAATGGGTGGGATGTCTGGGGTGGGGGGCTCTTCAGTAACCATGGTTCTTTAAGGTGACTGGCTGCTGATTTCAGCCCCCAGATACTGACAAGCTAAGACGCTGTTGCCAATCTAAATATACTACCGGTAGCAGCAAGAAAACAATGTATTAATTAAATTGTGCATTATATAGTTATTTGGAGAGCAGTATCATCTGTATAATTATTTTATTTATTAAATTTCTTTCGTGTTTCTATAATAACACAAAAATAGAACTTTTCCATCTCTGTATTAAGCATACTGATCAACCTTCAGAGGCTTAAATAAAACCCGCCTTAGCATAATGCGTTAATATTCAAACAGCACAACAGGACAAACAAATTAATATTTTCTTCCATTCATTTCCCCTACACATTAATGATCTATTTTTGAAAAGCCACTGCAGCGTAACTTACCACAACTGGAAATTGGCAGCCTGGGTAGAATCACAAAAGTCAATCCCTACTGAGACTGTCATAGATTCCCCAGGTTCAAGAGATTCTATTGAATAGAATATAAAGCAAAACATTGAAAAAGTTAGATAAATCAGCCTAACAACAAGGCTTTTGAAAACTTGTATTAGGTTCTGCTTACTTTAACGTATTATTCCTTAAGCATTTACTGACTTTGCAAAATTTTATAACAAATATTTACTTGGCTTTTGATCAGGTGTTAGTCACTGGAATGATGAAGAAAATAATTAGATAGCAGGGATTGTTAACTGACCCTTTGGGGTTCTCTTCAGTGAGCTGCATGTAGATACATATTTATCAGTGTCAGAAATGACACTGGAGATATTGAGATAACCTTGGTAGGCTGTTATTTGAAAATTCTCTGCTATAATAAGTTAAGAACAAGAAATCTTCTCAAACAATTATTCCAACTTACAGAAAATACCAGATTCAACTGTTGTATTTAATTTTGAGATTTAAGAACAATTTGCTTGTTTATCAGAAGTTAAAAGGATCAGTAAAGAGAACACCTTTGTTCCATGAATTTACTAGAAAACTATAGCAGCCTTTATTTACAATGTCAGAATATGTGTACAGTACAATATATTACATGCAATAATATATTATAGTTATTGCATTAAAATACCCAAACATTTAAATCTTAACTAATGGGTAAGATTACTTTAACATGAAACACCACAGAACGTGATTCTAGAAAAAGTGCTATCCAAAATTTGTTTAGCTAAAACACACACATTACTATACTGATTATTTTGATCACAAAATATGTTCTTTTACTTTTAAACCTGATTCTCTTGAATCACACTTTATCTTCCATGGTGCTTACTTGTTCTGTTTTTTATATTTTTGCTGAATCCAGATTCTAACTACCAATATAATTTCTTACTTCACTTTATATTTCACTGAAAGCTCTTCACAGAACTAAAGATTATTCGTCATATTACTCTATGATGCTCATTTCACTTACAACCTATAGACTACACATTCTGGGTATGTATGAATGCACTGCTTTTTAATTAAACTGGCTTTATTCCATTCCTGCTTCTTAGGTCTGATTCATATATTTAAGGGCACAATTGTGTACATGCTTGCACTGAAGTAAGTCTCACTAAATTCAATAGACCTTGCACAAGTGTGATTAGGATTGCAGATTAATCAAGCAGTCTCCCCATAAGCTTTGTGGGGAATAATGAACAGTCAATATGGCAATATGTGCAGCCAATTCTGGGTTCGAGCCTCATGTTGAGCAAAAGATTTCTGCATTGCAGGGGACTAGACTAAATGACCCTTGTGGTCCCTTCCAACTCTACAATTCTATGAATTCACATATTCTCCTTTCCTTCTTTTTGAAGAGGGGAGTTATTTTGATATTGATATGCTATCATCCATTTTTCATCTCATTTACTTGCTGCTACAATGCTTTCTATGGGGTGCTTTATCTGAAGATGGTTCAAAAGTTTCAGTTGCCACTCAGCAATAGCCAGTCAGTCAATTTTATTACAGCAAGAGCCAGCAATACAAAACAACACAATTCCGAACAAAAGATCAGCAATATAATCATTGGAGGGCAGGACAAATTGTTATAATATGTTATTCAATAAAAGAGATTTACGTTTTTTAATAGCTAAGGTGCAAAATCTGGCCACAGCATAGGACACTGAGCTCAAAGAAGCTTCCAAAAGGAATTTTCGGAATGTTTTTTTTTGGGGGGGGGGAATTCCAGATAATATTGCAAGGGTGTGAATTTTGATAATAGGGGTAAAATGAAACGTGATCGTTCTTCACTATAGAGTTCACAAAATAAAAGAATGTGAATAACAAATACCACCTTATTAGACATGCATAGGCAAAAGCGCTCATCGATTGGTACACGCAAGAATTTGCCGTGTTAACACAGCTGAAGGCATTGCATCAAATCGAGCTCTGGAGAAGGCCCATCTATAAGATTCATAAGTAATAATGGATAGATACAGGGCAGCTGCCAAATTAGGCCAAGATTTTAGACACCTGTAGTTCTCAGGGAGTAAGGTATCTTCTTTTTGCAGTTCAATATCGAAGAGCCTCTGAGTAATAATTGTTTTTGCCTTATTCAAGGTTCCATTAAAGAGGTCTTCTGGGTTTAGGCCAATTTGTTTGATCTTGTTAGTAATTTGTGTAAGCCAAGGTGGGTAAGGGGCTGCGGCCAGAATGTGAGATAACATTCCCTTTGGGTTATAATGAATTTTCAACCAGAGGGATATTGCTTGTTCCCAGACTTTTAATTCAACTCTGGGCAGTCCTGCCTCTTGCCTTAATATTACATTAGATGTGCTCTTAGGGGTGCCGAATAAGGATCTAAGTAATTTTGATTGGACTGTTTCAAGAATCTTAAGATTGGCAGAGAGTCCAATTTGTGAACCATATAGTTGGACCAGAGATTTTGCCTGAAACCACTCAGCAATAGCAAAATTTATAATAATAGTGTGCAGAAAGTGTATTGCTCCTTTTCTGGCTTTACTGCACTGGCTTTGTATTAGATCCCAAGACCAATTCAAAGTGCTGGTGAGAATTCCTGAAACCCAATTCCTCTCCACTCCCATGAGTGGGCATTTCCCACTACACCAAAAGCCCTTCTGCTCATGGCAAGAGCACCAACTGAAAATCATGAAAAATGCTACAATATGAATGATAGAATTGGAAGGGATCCTAAGGGTCATCTAGTCCAACCCTAGTGAAGACTAATAATTATATCTGTCCTTCACAATTATTAACCTACCTTAATACTTGTGATTTCCTGTACTATTACCAGAAATACTTCTATTTTATGTGTATGCATCATTAAATATTCAAGTTCTTTATTAACACCCAAGGGCAAAAAATGTGTAGAGGGCACGTGTTCCTCTGAACTAGTGCAATGAGATTTCTGGAACCCCAGAATAGATTTTGGAGGAGGCGTTGGGGGGAGTGTTGTGTTGTGTAAAGAGAAATCCTTGTACTGACAGAACATTTTGCATAGCACTACACTGAACACAGCCCTATATTGCTAACTTCACTAGCAATATTAATATTCCAATGTTATTAATATATGTATCAATACATTTTACACACTTTTTTAGTTTTTGCAATTAATTAAATTGCATTTAAATTTTTTAACATTGCTCTATTCCTGCTATTTAATTGAGATGCTACCCTGTTTCAGGGCTTTGGACTGAGAATATGGAATATATGTTTAGACTGAAAAATGAAAACCTTCCCCACCACCTATCTGCAGGCCAATCAAAGAAGTACCACAGATATCAATAGGACTGTGGACATTACTATGCACCGGATTGCAAGTCATTAAATAACTATGAAGGTTCACCTAATTGAACCACAGAATACAGTTGACAGTTAAAAGATCTACCTGCTCCTGGAATCAAAGGTTCAAGGTTTGTTTGTTTTTTAATGCATCTAAGTCTTAAAGAGTTAAGATGCTACAGAGGCTAGAAAAATATATTGCAGTGTTTCAAAATCATAGAACAATTACCTATTGGGTTAAACACATGCACTTTCATGCCAGTAGGAAGCTTTTTTTCGCCTAAGTGGATATTTTCTATCTTCTGGTCAGTGGTGTTAGCCAACATCACTTGGACAAATACCATCTGATCATTGTAAATGCATGGCTGTCTTGAGAAGTGATAATGAGCTGCTAATCCTTTCCCACTCATTCGGTGCAAGAGTTCATGAGTTCTTGTTGGCACAAAGGCTGGAACACTGACCTATTACATAGGAAAAATTAATAGTTAGTAAATACAGACTATCAAGTTCTTGCATGGGTAAAAAATATATATGCACGAAATCAATATTACATTCTATGCATACCTAAAATGCAAGGATTAGAATGCATATTGCTTTCAGGTTATTTTTCCTTACGGGAAATAATCAAAGCAACATGTGGGGGAAAACAGAATTTGATAACATTAAAATCTACAGAGGGAAACAGAAAGGAAGGAATGGCGATGAGCTCACTGGTATTCTTTGTATGTATAAAGTCTAAGTTTCAATTCTTGGTATCTCCAGTTAAAAGTGAACTCATGTAGTAGGTTCAAGAAAGATCCTCTGCCCAAGACCTTGAAAAATTACCGCTGGTCATAGTAGATGATACTGGAACAGATGGACCAATTTTGCAGTACTGTATAGTACAAGCCAGCTTTGTGTGCTCATAACTAACATATGCAATCGGCTGTATATCACCAGAGCATTAGCTAATCCCCCCCCCCCCGGTCTTTCACATAATGAAAACACACAAACCAGAAATCCTACTCCTTTCCCCAGAGTTCCTTATCTACAAAGCAATAAGTGTTAACAGCAGTATTTTTAGATTCTAAAGATTTTAAATTTATAAGATATGTACCAAAGAAAAGGACAGTGATTCTCCATCCATTCATAATGATGCAGCAATTTCAGACCAGAATTCCAAACCAGAGACCATTTATTTCATTGTTATAGTAAACATCCCCAGACATCTCTCCCTAGTAGACCTAGGTTTGCAGTAGATTTTGGTTGAGTCTAGAAACACAACCAACTTATCTAGGATATCAAGAGAGGCAGTCACAGAACTGGTACAACTTGCCATTGCTAACAGGAAAGGGATCAAGTGTCATCTCTGCAGTCACAGAACAAAAGGAAATTGCAACAAAAATGTGCACAGACTGCTTGAGTAGCATTAAGCTATGTTTGCAAGGTCTGTAAGATTTGTTGTTACATAATGTACACAATGTTAATTGCACAAAAAATTGTTCTAGATTTAAAGAACTGAGGGGTCAGTTAGACCCACTTACTGTGTACTTTACATTATGGAATATGCTTCATTTCAATTATTTATGCGCAGAAGTTTTCAGCGAAGGTAGAATGGTTTTGTTACTTGCAAATGGTGCCACTCTGAATACCTTCCAACAGATATTCTATTTGTACAACTTTCTTGGAGTACATTTGACTGCAAATGCACCTCGACCCCTTTTGATCCTGATCCAGTCAAATTTTCCACTGATGGTAATTAGATTGCTATGTGATATGCTTAGTTCTGTGCAGAAAATAGAGCATTGAGGAGCATAGGTAAGGCAGAAGGTGGTAAGCAGTTTTTAAAACTGAGTAGAATTTTTTTATTTGTTTAAATCTAAGTTTTTCTAATTGACTAATTGTACAATTTGTCTCAGAGTGTCAAAAAAGCTACCTACGTCAAGATTTTTGCAATATGCACATTTAAATTAAATGTATTAATCTTTAGTGTACCAAGGCTACATTTAATCAATTTAACATCAGATCATTAATCATCTGATTTTTAATCTAGCTAAAATAATATTTATGCATACATATATGTACGATAATTTTTCAGTGATCTTCAGCTAGAACAAGCATTCCACAGCAGGGCACTGGCTTCACTCATGTACGTATAAACAATATTACATATGGTGGAAGGTGGGGAAGAGGGAGAAACCCATTCAACCTGTAGAACCTTGTTTCTTTTTCTTTCTTTTCTTTTTTTAATATAATTTTTCTTAATTTCTTTTTTAACACAATATTTCAGCATACCAATAACAAAACAAATAAATTATTTGCTCTACTGAGCTCGTGACCTCCCTCCATCCCTTCAACTGGTTTTTAATTTTCAAATCTTTGTGTCGCACTTTATATCCTCTACTTCAGAGCTTTATATCATTTTTTCCTGGCAGAATTTATATCAATCCCCCTAGTGTCCTCACATTTTTACAATAGTTATTCATAAATAACTATTTACCCAATAAATTTACTCCAATCTCTTTGAAACTTTTGGTCGTCTTGGTTCTGGATCCTGCCTGTCAGTTTGGCCAGTTCCAGATAGTCCATCATCTTCGTCTGCCACTCCTCAATCATTGGTAATTCCTGCAATTTCTATCTTTGGGCTAATAAAGTTATTGTCGCTGTTGTGGCGTACATAAATAGTCTTTGGTCTATCTTTGCAATTTCTTCTCCCATCACACCCAGCAAAAAAAGCCTCAGTTTTTTGGGGGGAAGGTATATCTAAACATCTTTTTTAGTTCATTGTAGACCAATTCCCAAAATACTTTTACATTATCACATTCCCATCACATATGATAAAAAAAATCTCCATCTTTCTCTCCACACTTCCAGCATAGTTTGTTCTTCATTTTGGGCAATTTCATCGGTGTTAAGTACCACCTATACATCATTTTCATTACATTCTCTTTTAAGGCCATACAAGCGGTAAATTTTAAAGTTTCATTCCACAATTTTGACCAAGATTCGTATTCAATATTATGCCCAAAGTCAATAGCCCATTTTATCATAACTTCTTTTGTCTCCTCATCTTTTGTATACCATTCTAACAACAAATGACACATTTTTGACAACAATTTTGCTTTGCCTTCCAACAATTCCGTTTGAAATCTCGATTTTTTTTATTTCCAAAACCAGTATTTCTTTTATCTCCATTAAATAAGTCATTTACTTGATGATATTGCAACCAACTCGTAAACACAAATTCATTTTGCTCATATGGTTTGAGTTTTACTCCCTTTTTGGTTTCCATCAAAATCTCACCATAAGTAGCCCATCTTTCCTTCATATTTAATTTTTTAACAGTCAATACCTCTGTAGGCGACAGCCACCATGGTGTTTTTCGTTCTAACAAATTTTTATATCTATCCCATACTTCATAGATTGGCTTTCTTATAACATGGTTTAGAAACCCTTTATGAACTTTTACTTTGTCATACCAAAGATAAGAATGCCACCCAAATCTGTTGTCATATCCTTCCAAATCCAATAAATCCATATTGTAGAACCTTGTTTCATGTTGCTGTTTATGACCACAGCTTGAGTCAGAGCGTGAACATTTGGTACCAACCTATTTTGCTGAATTTTTACTGTTCTGTTTTGGCTGGAACCATTTTCTTTTATAACTGCATATTATATTGTTGTAATCTGCCCTACTGCCTTATGGTGAAGGGTGGATAAGAAATCTTACCAAAAAACAAATAAAGGCATTGGCACCTAACAAGTAGAATTCTTTTTGCTGCTTACCCTCTCCCAAGCTTGACATTATATGTAAGTATCACAGGTCAAAAAGTATTTTAACCCGTCAGCTGTCTGAATGAAATAATAAAAAATCATTACTGGAGCATGAGCTATACAACTGAAGAAACTCAAAATAGCATCAAGACTGGGTGGAATTGTTCTATGTAGGCTGATTCAATACAAATGTTGTAAATATGTTTAAATGAAGCCTCCCCTAAAGAGTTAACATGCATTTAGGAACAGTATGATAAACCTCTACAAATCATATTGGCATACATTTAAGAAAGTCATCTATGTACTTTTAGATGTTTTATGAAAATAACCAATCAATTCTGCAGACACAACATTATTTCTAAAGGAAATCTGTGTGCATATAGATACAGGAAGACAAACCACACATATTTTATCAGTTTATTACAGTAAGCAAATAAGCGTGGAATGAGAGTGCACATAACTGTCTACTTAGTGCTTACTGAAACATTTATAAGAGCTGTTATCTCCCTAATAACAGACAGCGTGCAATTTTAGAAAGGAAAAAAGCTTCATATTTTCAACACTTCACTAAAAAGTAACTGAAGAGTGTAAAATGAAAAATACTCTGTGCAGTTAGCTGGTAATGGACCATATTATCAACTCAAGTTACGATTTATATGATACAAACTAATCACTAATAGTTATTTTATGACATGGCATGTCTGCTTCCTGGGGTGGTGGTGGTGGCGTCTTTAAGATTAAAACTGTAAAACTTTTAACGCCACTGCTGAATATTTCTTGAAGAACCTTCTATTGATCAGATTCAACACATATAACAAAAGACACTTGTCTGGATGAAATATACATTTTGTTCAATGAATGTCTATTGTCTACAATCAAAGGAATCTTTAAAATTATGTTTTGTTAACAGTGAGGGACTGAATAATTTAATCTATTTTTGGAAGTAACTTTTCAATGGCACTTCTATCCAAGACATAATCCAAAAATGACTAAGCTATGAGCTATTTCCTCCTACGTATACTATGTGGGTATGCTCCAGTAACTCTGAAATTTAAGAGGAGAAGGGAAGGGGCATCAGATTAATTTAGAGTTTAAAGAAAGACAAGCTTGTGGCATTAAGGGAAAAGTTGCCATATGGAAGAAAATCAAATGGAAAAATATTAACAGTAACTGTTTTCAGCCATTAATTATTACAAATTGTAAGCAAATAAAAGTACTGAATGTTCTAAAACAGATAAAGCATCTTAAAAAGCAGAGACATAACCTTGCAGACAAAGGTCCATATAGTTAAAAGCTTTGGTTTCCCCAGTAGTGATGTATGTGAGAGCTGGACCATGAAGAAGGCTGATCATCAAAGAATTGATGCTTTTGAATTATGGTGCTGGAGGAGACTCTTCAGAGTCCCATGGACTGCAAGAAGATCAAACCTATCCCTTCTGAAGGCAGCCCCGAGTGCTCACTGGAAGGAAAGGTCATGAAGCTGAGGCTCCAAGGCTTTGGCCAGCTCATGAGAAGACTCCCTGGAAAAGACCCTGATGTTGGGAAAGATTGAGGGCACAAGAAGGGGACGACAGAGGACGAGATGGTTGGACAGTGTTCTCGAAGCTACCAACATGAGTTTGACCAAACTGCGGGAGACAGTGGAAGACAGGAGTGCCTGGCGTGCTCTGGTCCATGGGGTCATGAAGAGACGGACGCGACTAAATAACAAAAATATATACAGTATCTAAAAGCAACAGCTTGAATCCAATAAATCTCCTGCACAAGCAGAGACATTTTCACTTTTGCACAAGGAGAGGATCTTTTATTTCCATTGATCCCCACACTGCACCTTCCCCCAATTCCAGGATTGGAATTGGGACATTGATGAGGCATTGTGGAACCACTGGATCTTTCAGTGCAATCTCATCTGTGCCAGTGTGGTGTAGTGGTTAAGAGCGGTAGACGGTTCGCGTCTCCGCTCCTCCACATGCAGCTGCTGGGTGACCTTGGGCTAGTCGCACTTCTTTGAAGTCTCTCAGCCCCATTCACCTCACAGAGTGTTTGTTGTGGGGGAGGAAGGGAAAAGAGAATGTTAGCGCTTTGAGACTGCGTAGTGATAAAGTGGGATATCAAATCCAAACATTTCTTCTTCATCATCATCATCTGGATCTATAGCCTGTTGAAGAGTGTGGTCTATTATATTGTCGTCGCAGACAAAAGGACTGCTGTTGTTTATCTTCGAGTTCATCCTTCTTGACAGGTGGCATCTTTTGTTTATCCCATATCTCAAAAAGGACTTTTTTGAGCGGGTCCCCATAAAGCTTTCCCCCATTGAATGGGGAATTTGCCAGGTGCCCTTGGGATTATGCATCTACATCCCAGTTGCAGAGCCAGATATTACATCTTGCCAGGATGCTCACTATCACTGCTCTTGCGTGGAACTGCATGAGATCCCTGGTCATGTTTGCTTGGAAAGCAGGCACAATGGAGAGCTTCTTTAGGCCATCCACGCTGTGTTTGGGTACATCCCCCCTGGAGGTGAGATCATTGGCCCACTTATTCTAGCTGTAACTAATGTGGTTGCTGATGCTCTGAAGGCCACCGCTTCTGCCTCAAAATCCGAGTGGCACCGCCTCTACTCACTTTTCACAAGCATTCCTCTGTCCTCCTTTGCTTTCAGACAGGATAATCACAGTTGAGGATAAAGTTGCTACTGGCACACCCACGATTAGGCTAGCCAATGGGCCCATAATGTTAGTTAGGAAGAGGTAGTGTCTATTCACCAGCTTGCATGATAGTTGTGTTTTTCCAGTTTTGTCAGCTCAGTGTTTTACAGCTTTTGGAATGAATCTGGGAAATGCAGAGTAGCCAGACATGGCTGTCCATCCAGAAAGGCAGATTTGGCTCCTTTGGTTGCTGCTGTAGCTTTTGCCTCAGTTTCCATGGGTTGTTCCTCAGGGAGTTCCAGGACTCTCCTTGCTTTGGCCACTGCAGCAGGAAAAAATTATGACTGAAGAAGCCTACACTTCAGGGGTGGTGCTTTCAACTCTTTTGCCAACAGCTCACCCTATTCCTTATCATTTGAGGCCAATGAGAACTCAGAATAAAATAAAAAAAATGCCCTCCATGATCCCTTGGGAAAAGGGCAGAATCCAGATCTTCATGACAGAGAATTCCTACAATTTATTTTCATGCGTCAGTAATTAAATTATTTTGTTAAAACAGTGCATGTAGTTCTTAAAATACCATATTTCAAGTACAAGAGTGAAATATGATTCACCACATTTCTCTGAAACGTTATGACTGGTTTTTACAAGATGTAGCTGGAAGCTTTACATTGACATACTTCATAAAGCCAAATCCTCCAAGTGCCCTGGAAATGTGAGGTGCAGTAATGCGAATGTGGCTTGTGCCATTAGAGTGCTTTGAAATATGAGTACTCCTCATGAATATTAAGGTCTGTCATATGCCACAGATTCCCTTTGAAACAGTTGAGTTCACAGAGACTAGATATATGCTCTAGTTTTAAAAATATGCTTAAGTACTTTGCTGAACCAGTCATTAACTTACAAAGTTGTCCACTTGCAAATAACTTTTTTTAGAAGTGCTCCATTTTTTTTACCTTGTTGTAAGTAAAAGCAATATAGAAATTAAATTATGTTGAACTCTTCCAAAAGTTTTTGCCATGCACCTAAATGTGAAAATTATTGGGACCTGCCAAATTGTTCTGGAAAATGGCATCCCGAAGCAGAGCTGCCACTACAGAGAAGGCTCCACCCCTAGTAGCTGTGAAGTACCCCTCCAAAGGTTGGGGCACAAAGAGCAGGTCCTCAAAATAAAATCTTACCAGCTTCCCTCAGGTTTCTGTGAGTGTCTGACAACTCTCCCTATACACTACATACTGTATGTACAGATGCCATTACACATATCATGCAGCAATATTTGCTGAAGTATGCAAAACAAGATTAGTGAACTGTCCAAAAATAAAATAAAATAAAAATAAAATATTTATTGATACAGCGAGTATCAAATGAGTGGTAGTTGCAACTCCTTTATCACATAGAAGAATAGGAGAAAGCAAAATGAGGGAGAGTGGTGGAGCAGGGCGCACCAGGTGAGGGGCAACACTTGGCTATTCAGGACTCAAAAAATCTTTATGTGAATAATTGGGTGAAAATAAGTCATAACAGCCAGCACAAAACCAAAGCCTTTCTTTTATAGGATAGAGCAAACAGAATTTCCCTTGCAAGGACAGCAGGGGGCAAAGCATGTGAATTCCGGACCTACATACTACTACCTGCAGGTCTCGCTTTATAAACACCATGGGTTTTCTGGAAATCATTTGTTAGGTGACCATTTGCATAATTAGTCAATGATCTCCATTCGTATAACAAGCCAATAACTTCCATTGAGTCACATGGGTAAAACTGAATGCATTTCCAAACCACGGAATCTGTGGTGCATATATCAAGGTTTGGGTATATATCAAGGTTTGGGTATTAAATCCTTGTGTTGGACAAGTGAATTCTTGCATAGCAAGCACTTGTAATGCAGGACTTGCATGTACTCATAATGAACTGATCCCTCTGCTGCCCTGCCTTCTAGCTTGACAGACCTTCCTAATTCTCTGCTAAGAAATGTGGAGGTTGTTTCATAAACAGAGACCAGCATCTTCTGTGTCATTTGTGTCTATTTTTGCTTTAGGGGGGGGATGTCATTTTTGTCTATTTTTGCTTTGGGGGGATGTTAACATTTGTTTCTGAAAAGGGAAAGTGCATTTCCAAAGAGTGACTTCACATATGGCAGAGATGCAGGTGGGGCAGGAAATGCAAGTGCATTGCACATGCCTATTTTATATGAAGTTGCTCACCATGGAACTATATTTTCTGGGCTTTCCTTTGAAGGCATGTAAGATCTCAATCATGTTGGGATAGCTTCCATGTTCCATGTTCCATGAAAGCTATTACTAGAAAGTACCCAAAATTGTAAGGACTGCACTCTACAGCCCAAGAAGGAGAAGCTGATCTGTGTGGATGGATAAGTGACCCCTCAATGTCAACCAATAATTGGGAACAGAAAGTGACTCCCCCAAGACAAAAACAGATCATCAAAAATGTTCAGAGAGGCCTGCACTATGCTCACCACCCTTACAAATTCCCTCCACCTGAAGCTCACATACTCAAGGGAAAGGTCCTTGCACTAGCAAGAGGCTCTTAATTTTGGTAGAACAAAATCTCTTGGTCCCAATCATACATGTCCATTGTCCATGCCTAACTCCCTTTCCAGGATTTTTCTTGACACTCACTGAGGATGTAATAATATTTTGCAAGGCAAATGTGATGGCATGTATAGACAACCCCAGGGGTGTTAAGGAAAAATGGTTAGAGCAAAAAAAGGTAATTATCCTGATTTACTTACTGATTTTACAAAAAACAACCCTAATGTAAAACGTGTTTTGTTCAACAACCGTTAAGAGTATTTTATGAACACATGTTGTATAAGTTATGAAAGCTTTAGGAATATTTATACATTTCAGGTAGGGAATTCAAAACACATTATGGGCTGCACATTTCCAAATCAATTTACTCATTTAGCACAGCATGTGCTACGCTGCCATACTGGTCCAACACTCCCCACCCGCAAAGCCTCAACTCCAAAATCCATAGTTGGACAATGCCTTTATCAGGACTAACCAAAATGTAACGAAAGTGTGGCAAGGAAGTTTCTTAAACTTATTTTATAAATACAGTGGAACCTCAGTTTATGAACACCTCGGTTTACGAATTTTCGGGTTACGAACGCCGCGGACCCATCTGGACCGGATTAATTCACTTTCCATTACTCTCAATGGGAGAGTTCACTTCAGTTTATGAACACTTCAGTTTATGAACAGACTTCCAGAACCAATTACACCCATGCTTCGGGTTAAGTACGCTTCAGGTTGAGTAATCTGCGGACCCGTCTGGAACGGATTAATCCACTTTCCATTACTTTCAATGGGAAAGTTCGCTTCAGTTTATGAACAGACTTCCGGAACCAATTGTGTTCATAAACCGAGGTACCACTGTACTCACAAACCACAATGACTTAAGGGCACATATCTTACACTTTCAGAAAAAGGTAAGGAGGGTGCAGTGAGTTTGTTGTGGAAGAAAAGACAGGGCACTGTAGAGTTTTGCTTTTTTCAGGCAGGACAGAGGGTTGATTTGCATAATATTTTGTATATGAAATTATGAAATCACAAGGAAAGCACTGCCTAAATAGTCCAGGAACCTGTATATAAACAATCTATTTCTTTCAATTTACTAAACAAAGTTTGGCACTGAATATCACTAATTATGTCCTCAGCTAATAAAGTGCATTATCACTTTTTCTGGGATGTGTTTCGACTGTCACTGAACATCTTAATTCCAAGCTCCTGTTTGAACTCACTGCTTTGACAAGCACCATCACTACTCAAGGTCTGTATGAAGGGAGCTTCAAACTGCATATTATCACACATTGGCAAAACTCAACATTTTATGAAGCGCCCCTGCTCATACTGACATCTTCCTATCATGTGTAAATAAGGTTTGTAACCTTGACTTTAAAGCCCAGCCTTTCTACCTTTTTCTTTTTCCTAAACAAGTGACAAAGAACAAGGAAGCTGATTGAAGGGATCCATTATGTATCAACTTAAAGAAAGGCAAAGTGATTGATGAAACTAGCAGTCACCTTCACTGCTATCTACTGCACCTGTATCCTTTTTGTCAAATGACCTGAAAATCCTGCTGACACATTCACTACAAGGATACACTGTAGTTTTGAATACTTTTATTTGCCAGAGAGTCTTCAGGGACAGGTTTTTGGAGCCAAAATGAGATGTTCAGACATTTTCATCTAGTGTTCTCAAATCTCTCTCTCAAAGATTATTGTACAAATCCATCTGGAAACAACTGGTAGTGGCAGGTGAACTGCATCTCTACTAAAAGATTTCCTAACACTGAATAGTTTTGAATTATTCAGTGTTATGAAATATTTTAGTAGAGATGCAGTTCACCTGCCACTACCAGTGGAATTACTGTGTATGAAATTTAATTTGCTGTTATTTAAGTTGGGATTAAAATTACACCCCTGTCGCTTTTCGTACTGAATTTAGCTACACTTTTTTTGGGGGGGGGGGGAATCAGCAAGCAAACTGTTAACACTAAAACTGTGTGTCATTAATTCTAGGGTTGTCAAACAATTTTTTTTAATCATCTGGCTTTGATTATTTTTACATTAATTTGCATTAAAACAGAAATAAGGGTCTTTTCAAAGACCGCAGGGTGGTTTTTTTTGGTCATAAAATTTTAAGTTCCCTCTTACTGTTTGAAAGATTGGTCATTAATATTTTTCATCAAATTGGAATAATATAAACTTTCCCTTTTTACTTGAACTTGCTAGAGTGAAAATCAACAAGTTCAAATCTCAGCAGTATGGAGGAATATCCAAATGTATTACCTGGAAGATCCAAATGACATTGTCCTCCATCTTCATTCTTATGAAGACAGGGCACAGTGGTTTCACATATGAATGTAAAATAATCTGCTTAATTTCAATACAAAATTGAAAATAAAATCCACCCCTAAATTTCTCACTAGGGGCCTAGTATAATATTGTGACTTACACAGTGGAGTACCCTTCAAACTTATGCCCAATGATTAAATAGGGGGGCAGATTTTAATTAGTGATTAAAGCTGTAGTTGATTATTTACTGATTAAGTCAGTTAAAACTTTCAGTTCTAATACTTGTATCATTAACCAGCTTCTTAAAGATTCTTTTTCAAAATAACTATTTTCTTCTGTCTGTAACAGAAACATACAAACACACACACAAGCTTTTAATAATGCTTATACTGTTTTTGTACAGTGAATCTGGTAACAAGCCATAAAATGATCTTTCTATTTTTTTTTAAAAAAAAATCCAGTAAGTATTAGGACACTTGAGAGGCAGGAAAATCTCCAAAGGAGCTGCTGTGCTCTGTGTGGGACACAGAACCGTTTCCTCTGGGCATTTATTACCTGTTAAAAACCAATCTTTTGGTGAGTGGCAGTTCAGGGTTTTTGAGAGCAAGCTGCAATATTTCTTCGGGTCTGCAGAGTCATAATTAAAGCTGAACTGAGTGGAATTGGAGAGGGAAGGTCAGCGAGGTGCCGTATGAGAGATGAGGCTGGGCTGATGGGCACCAAATGAACAAATTATGATGGGCCCCACTCAATGTGATGAGGTCAAATGCTTGTTTCTACCCACTGACAGTTCAATTTCCCTGCAATGTCTCTCGGTTCTCTATGAGCTAATTATGAATGAAAAGTTATCAACTGCCCATACCAAAAGCGGCTTAAATACCATTTCTTGGAGCTTTTAATGTCAAAATATTGTAAGAAACAGCATGTTGGCCCAGTTTTTGAGCCAACAGTACTTGGGTTGATCTAAATATCAGTGATAACACCTACATTTTTGTGACTTATAGCATACATGAGACAGATTTGCCAGCTGTCATCTGCTTAGCAAAAATAATAATTTTATCAAGCAAATCTATATTATGTTTACAATCCATTTCCACAGGAATAGCAGCATTGAGCTCATGGCTTTTCATATCATGGGCTACATAATCTTCAAACAGCACTATATATTTTTCCTGGGACGATGCTACTGGATTATTAGGTTTTAAGCATCAATACTCCAATGTATCCCAGCATACAGATTTATTATCCTAAAGCACCTCAACAACGATCGACAAAATGCAAATTCTTTCCATGGAGCCTGAGTTTAAGGGGTAATTTTCCACATCTTCCTATTTATGATGTACAATTATTTTCTTTGCATCTATAAGCACAAACGCTTTCAACTTTTCTGAATCCTATGACACCTGACAAAAAACAAAATGTAACATATATGTCACCAATTTTAAGATGTCAGTTGCAAACGGCACTTTTAAAAAGATAGTGTTCTTCCAAGAATACCTTGAAATATTTTTGTCCCCCCTCCCCTGCAAAATCAGGATCTTTTCCATAATATCTGATACACTGCTATTCCTTTTAACATGACATTTCTCTAGTCTTTAATTAATCACTACCATGCGTATCTTGCACCCTATAGCAAGATATACAAAGCTGATTTCTATTCTACCTTCATTTATTATAGTAATAAACCACTACTACTGTGCACAGAAACAAAAAGCTCAAGTACAAAAATTCTTGAATCCTCATTTACATTCCTTTTACTATTTCCACCTTAAGTTTTACAATTGCAACATCTATGGATAAAGGGTGGTTTTCAAATTTAATAAATAATAATAAAATAAGTAAGTAGAAGAAAGCAATTGTGGTGTACCTTAGTTTAAGAAACCCACTATGGCATAATGGTAATCATGGCTCTTTTTAAGTATTGGCAGTGATCATAGTATTTTCTCAATATATCAATTGTGATTACGGTATTTAGAATACTATCTTGTTAGACATTGTTTATAAAGAGATATTACAATAAAATGATGGCTGTACCACCTCATGTTTAAGTAGCACAATTAGCAGCAGAGAAATGCAGTCCATTCATTACAGAACCTTTCAGGAAGTTGATTTTTTCTAATTCTTATTGTAATTGCATTGTTCTAATCTTGTATTATAAAGGCAGCTGCTTGCCTATCATTTGTACTTTCCTCGTTAATCCTGACTCAGTGAATTAACCTTTAATTACGGCCGTTAAAATTGAAATGAGCCTTTTGTCTGGCTGGGGCAGCCCCCTTTCAGTGGATGATTCTGATGAAAATTTTTAGGGTCAATGAATATGTCCCATGTCATGTCTGATAGCTGCTAAAGATGTGAGGAGGTAAATGTTACCTTAGAAAGATGTGATTGAAATTTTAAAGTGACTGGTTTTATTGACAATATGTAAGATTTGTGATTGCCTAACAAAAACTATCCACAACCACTATCAGGCATGGTTAAAGGCTACGTATGTGTATCATTTACATATTATACATGAAATCTTCAACGAATTTAAATAGGCCAGTTATAAACATGAATAAACTAAGATTTTGAAGGAAGGAAGACAAAGCAATGATACTATTTTTATTTTAGGTTTATGCTTCTATATACGGAGCTCCTACTTCAGCATTAAATCTTTGGCAAGAAATGTTGAGAGGAATAACTTATTTCTGTAACAGTGTTTTCATATACTGTATACAATATTTCAATAACAAGAAATACAGTACTACTCTTGGGCAGTTTCTTTTTCAACCATGTTTCATTGCTCAAATTTGGAAAACATTTGGTCTGCAGTCTCATGGAGATGAAGCTTGAATGGTGCCAGTTGTATTAAAATGAGTAAAAGTTTTTAAATTATTATGAACCTTAAGCAATTAGTTTCTGCATGTTTGCTAGGTAAAGGTAAAGGGACCGCTGACTATCCGGTCCAGTCGCGGATGACTGGTGTTGTGGCGCTCATCTCGCTTTATTGGCCGAGGGAGCCGGCGTACAGCTTCCAGGTCATGTGGCCAGCATGACTAAGCCGCTTCTGGCAAACCAGAGCAGCGCACAGAAACGTCGTTTACCTTCCCGCTGTAGCGGTACCTATTTATCTACTTGCACTTAGACATGCTTTCAAACTGCAGGGACCGAGCAACAGGAGCTCACACCGTCACAGGGATTTGAACTGCCGACCTTCTGATCGGCAAGCCCTAGGCTCTGTGGTGTAGACCACAGCGCCACCCGTGTCCCACATGTTTGCTAAGGAAATGAAAATAATGATTAGTGTTGCATTAGAGATTGTCAAATGGGGTTACAAGTGAAAAGTATTCTTAATGTAATTGTCCATTTCCTACGAGTATTTTATAGAATTACCCCATTTTATAGAATTACTCCCTCATTTAGTGATTTTCTTCAACAAATATTCAGAAGGTACTATTCTAGATCAACTGCCCCTAGAGAGGCTGGTGATTAAGCCTAAGTACAGTCGTACCTTGGAAGTCAAACATAATCCATTCTGGAAGTCCGTTCGACTTCCAAAACGTTCAGAAACCAAAGTGCTGCTTCTGATTGACCGCAGGAAGCTCCTGCAGTCAATTGGAAGCCCCGTTGGACGTTCAGCTTCCAAAAATAGTTAGCAAACAGGAACAGTCACTTCTGGGTTTGCGGCATTTAGGAGCCAAAATGTTTGAGAACTAAGCTGTTCAAAAACCAAGGTATGACTGTACATGCTTTACAAAAGTTGTATCCTATTACATACAGGCGAAAACCATTTTAGGGGCATCCTTTTGGACCCAGAAGAGGGAAGAACAGGGATGGAGAAGGCTTATGCACGCTCCATGTGGGAGGATGTGCAGGGGCTGGGAATGGAACCCCCATGCAAAATGGTCATTGCCTGTAAATGATTTCAACTGCCTGATATAGTCAAAGTAAGTGGTTCCCAAACTGTGACCTATGGACCACTAGTTTCATTCAGGTAGTCCACAGCATGTGTTTGGATTTGTGGTTTAAGTTGGAAGATGGTAGCAGGGAGGCAGGGGTGAATTTATGAAGTTGAGTGCTAAGCAAATGAGAAATTAAAAGCATACATGAGTTGAACTTCCAGATGTACAACAGGCAAACTATGGTATGGCTTCTTAACTATGATCAGCCCAATTTTTTCATGTCCCCTCCTTCTACCATTACACCTTCTTCTCAAAAAGTCACTCCTAAAGGGCCTCTTTCTGTTTCAGTTATACTATGTTAATACTTCTAAAGTAGTCCAGTCAGCTCCCTTCCTATACATGCAAGCATTAGAAGGTTGCTTATGATCCTTTCTATTTAGCATGAGCATAAACGTCTAACACTTTTAAAAATGATTATGAGACGGCATGACATAATTCCCATTGGGAACTGAGAGTAATGGGTATATATTCTCTGTGACTACAGGAATACAATGTGCAATATGCAGGTTCCAGTGGAAGACCTTTTATCTACTATACTGATTGGCCTTTAGCTTCTGCTCCAGGCACACCTATTAAAGTCCCTATCACATATGGTATAAACAACAAGATATATTACATTGGTGCGGCAGGTCAATACTATGGACTTGCATGGGTAAAACTACCTTAATGTACATGGCCAAAATACCCAGCACACAAACCTCAAGTTAAGTAAGATTAATACATACCATTAGACAAATAATGTATTCTCAATGGCCTTGGTTGCTTCCAGACAAGTTGCTTCCTCACCTATTTTTACTGTAGCACTTTAGACCAGTGTGGCAACTGTACTCTGCTTCTAAGCTTTGGTAAAGACTCTCACATATGAGTAATTTCAAAGGTTCATTTTTAAAACCATATGAAGTGAGCTACTGTCCCGAGCGTGTGGGCTCCTGGATTGAAGCTCACAGTTGCTTTGCTCATCCCTGACCCTTTTTGCAGTTGTGCTGAGCTAATCCAATGTTTGAGCTTAGAGCAGTGGGTTTCAACCTTTTTGAGTCCATGGCTCCCTTGACCAAACACACTGTTTCTACGGCTCCCCTGTAGGAGCCACTTACAATGGGGTTCCGTTACATGACACGTTTAAGTGGGGATTCCCTCGTTCTGCCCCTGCCCTGTTCTGCCCCGGTCCCAGGATGGTCGCTGGGGTAGAGAGAGGTATACAGGAAGATAATTGGCTGCAAGTTAAAGCTGCCAGCTCCCCTGAATGTTCCTCAGAGAGAAAGAGAGATAATGCAAGAAGATATGGGCTGCAAGTTAATGAAATGATGCCCCCCTGGGCTCTCATGAACGAAAGTTCCTCAAGTCTTCCCAGGGTGCCACAGTGCACCGGTTGACAACTAATGGCTTAGAGCAGGCACCCCCAAACTTCGGCCCTCCTGATGTTTTGGACTACAATTCCCATCTTCCCCGACCACTGGTCCTGTTAGCGAGGGATCATGCGAGTTGTAGGCCAAAACATCTGGAGGGCCGCAGTTTGGGGATGCCTGGCTTAGAGTGTTGTCCAACCCAGGCTCATGGCTTACCACTTCCAGATTAATGAAAACAAATCTTGGTTACAGTTCATGGTTAGTCTGGACAATTAAATCATGAGCCTGGGTTTGGATGACACACTAAATCAAACCATAGGCTTAGCTAAGCATGACGCACCAGCAAAAAGTTCAAGCAACGTGGCTGTGAGCTCCTCTCCTGGAGTCCACACGCTTGTGGTAGACAAGGTTTGCTAAGCATGATGTGAAATTAACACTATGATAATTTTATGTTTTCATAATAATAATAATAATAATAATAATAAATTTTTATTTATACCCCGCCCTCCCCAGTCAAAAACCGGGCTCAGGGCGGCTGACACCAACAGAACCACAATAAAACATAAAAACAATTAATTAAAATACAGATTAAAATACAGTATTAAAATTTAAAGTGCAGCCTCATTTCAAGTAGGCCATAAATCCAAGCCATGAGGGAGAAAAACACAGGGGTCAGGCTGAGTCTAACCCAAAGGCCAGGCGGAACAGCTCTGTCTTGCAGGCCCTGCGGAAAGATGACAAATCCCGCAGGGCCCTGGTCTCCTGGGAAAGAGCGTTCCACCAGGTTGGGGCCAGTATTGAAAAGGCCCTGGCTCTAGTAGAGGCCAATCTAGCCATCTTATGACTCGGGATCTCCAGAATATTATTATTTGTGGACCTTAAGGTCCTCCTCTCACTTCTCATAGTGAGAACCTTACCAAATTTGCTTGAACCATCTGTTAATTTGAGCATCCTACATGACAGAGAGCAAGAGGCCAATAGGTTATTTTCTTAACAGAGAGATTTTGCTACCATGTCCTTCCCATTCCCTTGCAGCCTGGTTTTGAAAAAGTATGTGGTATAATTCTAAACAGTCAGAAAGATGGGAGCTATTTGTTAAATTGTCCCTAAATTCTCACAGCAGGAAAGAGATGATGCATATTCCAGAAATTTTGACAGAGAAGCATCTGGGAGGACACTGAGTAGGGGCTCGTTTCCAAAGAAGCTATAAGGGGATGCTTTGGATTTAGGGAAGGGAAGGACCATTAGGAAGGGGAACCACCTCCTCCATTTTTGTCTACCTGTCATGAACCCTCCAGGACTTTGGATCGGGTTGTTCTCTATTTCATTATCCAGGAAACTGAGTATAAAGTCATTTTAGTTGATTCAAGATATGAATAAACACCTACACAGACACTGCAGAAGCATGCTAAGCAGTTGCATAAGTGCTAACATAGGCAATCAGAAAAATACTAAGTTAGATTTTTTTAAAATATAGCAGGTCTCAAAGAAGTTCAAAAATATATTTGGAAAGAAGAACAAGTTTCTGTGTTACTAGTTTAGAAGATTATAACATTTGTCCAGAATTTGTAAGGAGTTAAAATGCAAATAAGAAAGCTTTTCCCATGCCAAAAGTTAGAATGGTGATTAACAAAAGCTATTCTGATTATATTGCCACCATTTTAAAACCACAAGGCTTTAAAAAATCCTCTGCAACATATTCTTCCTTAGTTTCATTATGAAGCTACATTGGGGCAGGGAACCTTTTATGCCAATGGACCAGGCCTTTAATTCCCCAACCCCTGACAGGCCAAACTAGTAAGGTGAGCAGCTCCTCATACCTGTCAATCTCTGGATAACACTATGGCATCAGGTGACAGTATGCTCTGAAGTCCCTATTACTGAGACTTTAAATTGCAGCAGAGGGCTGTTTGAAAGTCCTTTTGCAAACAGCCCCATGCTGTTCTTTGAAAACAAGAGGTGAGGGGTTGTTTGCAAAATGGAAATCACTTCCCTCTCCTGGAAGAAAGCACACCCTCACTGCCCATCGGCTGATCGATGGTGGAGGTGTTCCTTGCTCCAGAGTCAAGGAACAATCAGCACTCACTTTAAGCATTGAAGCCATGCCAATACCCATCCACACACCTGATATTGCCTGGGTGGGCATGGTTTGGGCAAAAGGGGCTCACAAGCAAAAATGGAACCCCTGGTGGACCAAAGGCTCCCCACCCCTGATCTATATATAAAAATGGAATGAATTATTGAATGGTCTGCAAGGCCATTATAGATCAAGATACAAGTTCACCTTAAAACAAAAAATGAGTGAGAAAAATAAGTTAGTAAATGAAAAATATAACTTACATCAATGACTGAAGAACTTGATAAACTTAAACCTTCTAAGTCAGCAGCTAAAGTAGGAGTAAGAATAGTTGGCTTGTGGAGTGATGTGGTAGTTGATACAGGACTGACTGCAGAAAATAAGCAGTTGAGAAGGATAGTTATATTTAAGTAAATTAAACTGGTAAGAGTATGGCTTTCTGGCATCTTAAACTTGAACAATGCAGTAACTAGACACATACCTTATCCTATGCATTTTAATAAAAATATTTAATTTAAAAAAATTATGGCAGAGCTTTCTAAACTTTTAATGTTGGTGACACACCTGTTTAATTTCATGGCACAGTAATTCAGTTTTACTAGCAAACCTGAGGTTAAACTAGCCCCTTTCCAGCCCCAGGAAGAGAGCAGGGAGTGTTCACGCAATAAACCTACACACGGCAGCCAACACATTAACATGTTGCGACACAGTTTGGAAAACTCTGATTTATGGGATTGTATATCAACATATGTCTTAAGTTACTGTGTACAGGAAGGCGTGTATACTCCTCCCCAACCACCACACACCATGTTCCAAAGTAAAGGTAAACTATGTGGAAATTAATGTTAGTAGATTACTTGCTTATTCTTAGAATGCTAGATTCTATGCCTTGTTGTTATATAAAGATGATTCTTTTTAAAAATGAACCTTGTTTATTCTGAGAACTCAGACATAAAAGTAAAAGTCTCTGATATTTTCTAAACACACAGGAGGTGAAGTAAGAGCTAACAGCACATAATAGGGATAGCAGAAGCTGATATCCCTGTCCCTTGATCCCCCTGGCAGCCACCTCAGTGGGAATGGAAGATGCCCTGGAAGATGTCCCTTCCTCCTTTTTCCCGAGCCAGAGCCTCCCCATTCAGCAAGGTCCCCCAATCCTTGGTGGAACATAGTGGGACTGGGAGGGGAGTGTGTGTCACAATTTGCTAGCTCTATTTAGCATGCTAATCTCTGTATCCAACTTATGGAAAAAGAAAACCACACTCATCTCTAGCTTTTATGCTTTCCAAATTTCTGTGCTTTAGTCTGCTAAATATTTTTGTATTACTAACACATAGATATTTACAACCTTTGAAAATACAATCTTTCTGAATGAGACCTCAGTATGATTTCCAGATACCATGCGTCTCACTGTTACCTTGCTATGGAAAGCTATTCATTTATAAAAAGGTACTTATTTAAAAATAAAATAGTGTAACAGTATTACAATGCACTAAGAAATGCATTTGATATAGGCTGAAAACATATAAGCCTTAAATCTTAAGAGACAAGAGAAGAGAGACCCCCACATTTAAAGCTAAATTGTTCAGAAAGAATCGGTTTAAAGAGCATGCATTGTTCAAGTAGGCTATCCAGGTTTTTTTTTAAAGTGTGTTATGCTCTTATACAATGACAAATGCATAGAGTACACATAAATATTCCATTATATCTTTATATGAGACAGACAGTATTATTTCAGGCCTTTTGAAATTTAAATACAATGACTTGGATCCTAACTAGCTCCCTGCAAAATGATGGATTGCTTCTGTAAGTGGAAATAACTGCTTTCCCCGATCCTTCAGCAACAGTTTGGAAAGGCGAAGAGGTTGCAAGGAAAAGGTGTGTGTAAAAAATTTGCTGCCTTTCTTCTGCTGGTGGGAGCATCCCATTGGCAGAACTCTGCTCATGGGACACTCCCACAATGGAAGCTTTAGTTAGGATCTAAGTCAAATGCTTTAACTTTCATGGACATAAAAATATCATTTGCAAGTCAAATGATTTAATTTTCATGGACATAAAAATATCATTCGAAAGGGCAAACATCTGGAGTACTTACAGTCATCCAAATCCAAGAGTGGCACATCTTGCTTAGTAGGTGCGCTCTTTTCTTGTGAAGCTTTCTCTTCTTTCTGCCAAAAGTATATGAATGTTTAATACTTTTTTAAAAGAAAATGTGTAAGAACACTGCAGAGACTTATCCAGGAACGAATGTAATTGGGCTCAACCTTTTTAATATTTGCAGCATAGGAATTCAGATAAAAGAATCCTGGATGCCTTTTCAATACCATTTCTTTGATGTTATCTCCCAGTGTTCTTGCAACACCAATACAACTCTGCTTCAACGGCAGGTCAATGTCCTGTTCTAAGCAATTAGCTGTGCTACCATGTTTCCTGAAAACAAGACACTGTCTTATATTTATTTTTCCTCAAGAAGACACACTATTGCTTATTTTCAGGGGATGTCTTATTTTTATTACGTGTCCAGCCTCGCCTCTTCCTTGGCGCCCTCCAGAACTGTGCCTATCACTGTGTCTTATTTTTGGGGTATGGCTTATATTGCGCAAATGCTTAGAAATCCTGCTACGGCTTATTTTATGGGTATGTCTTATTTTCGGGGAAACGGCATTATTCCATGTTTCTTTTAGTTTAGTTTTTTTAAAAAAATTGTGGTGGCTTTGATCTAATTTTTCACATCAATTAGCAGTCTTTTATTTCCTGTAATCCTATGGTCCTTGAGTTTGCAGTAACTTCAAACTTTCCTCAGCAACCACAAATGGTCTCACTACTTCTTTTCTCTTTGGACATGTGACCGAATCAGCCAAGAGCTGCTGCCATACAAGACTAGGGACAAAACCCAGGGATCTTTAGTCCTCAAGAGAACTGAGATCTCATTAGATCCAGATCGTCAAAACATTTTCAGAGTAGCAAGAGACCTGATAATTAATCTCTTTGGGAGAATAAAATTAACAGAGTTTATATATTATTGCATCTATAATTGAAACTCAAATAAATAATTATACAAGCAGGTGTAAGAAGGGAAAAATACAAAGAAAGAACCATGCCTATACACCACAGCCTGGGAATAAATTTCCTTGTCAAAATTTACTATGATTTTTTGGCATAATTTTCCAGACAACTGTATCAGCCATTTGAGTCCACAAACATGTTGATTAGTAGGACACTTTTCTCATGGCAGAAGAAATACTCGTATCTAGAGCACGCATGCGAAGCATGGTGAAAGAATCCCACTGCTTATGATTTGGAGCATGAGCTTAATTTAACAGGATTCAACAAATGCCGTCAACAGCTCATCTCTGGCAACCATGAATATCTTCCTGGAGACTATCTGCACAAACTTAGCATGACATAAGAATACTCTTTGTCCAACTTTCCTAAACACTGCAAAGAACTTTGGGTGGGTAGGTGGGTGGATGCAGAATTATTTGTCTTGCACAAAGTCTCCAAATGGATGCAATTATTTGTCTTGCTGCTGTCTTAAGAAAGAAGAGCAACTCTTTTATGCTTTACATTTGGATTGGTATCATTTTCCATTGACAGCAGGGCTAACATGGGATCGGGTACAAGATGTTGTTCCATAATGGCAGAAGACAGTGAAAAAAATTCAAGTCCAAAAAACTTTTAGGCAACAGGCACTCCTGTCACGAGGAACATGCCTTTAAGCTTACATCCTGTCCAACGTAAGGGTAAGAGAAAATGGCTAGATCTGGAAGGGTGTAGGGGTGTCCAGTGCCATCTCATGATGACATTTAAAAAGGTTTCTTGCAGTTTAGTTGAAATGGTATGCAGTGGGGGTTTAGACCATAGAGCTCCCACCACAAGAACGCGGACGCAGTATGTGTGGAATACAACACTTATGAACACTTAATTCACCATTGGAGAGTGATAAGAGGAATAACAAAGAAAGATGGCTTGACTCCATATGGTCTTGACTTATAGCGTTTATTAACAATAGTACAGTACTCTTCCTTCCGTCTCAGTCACGGAAGACACAATGGAGAAATTACTTAGCGATTTAGATTGAAGTATACCCTGTGGATGTGAGCTGAATTTGTAATATAAAATATTTTCCAAGTTTGTTTTGATTCCATGTGGATTACTGCATACAAGACTTAACATCTGTACATGTATTTCTCTTGGAAGACAACACTTTTGCTTGGTAATCGTTTTTAAACTTTTCAATAAAGTTTGTAAAAAGAGAGATAGACAGACAAACTGCTTTTCCTCTATCTATATGTGAAAGAAGCCAGGCTTGGGGGGAAGGCAGCACAAATAATGGCTGGATACTGCAACCAGACCTAAATTCTGGACCTCTATTCCCCAAATGAAAATTAGTCAGTGTCAGGCAAAAGTTCACATTATTCAATATATATAGGCTCAGATTTAGTTGTGATTAAGTCCCACAAAAATACCTCCACAGTTGGAGGCAGTAATGCTTCCAAATGCCAGTTGCTGGAAACTACAGGAGAGAACGCTCTTGATTTCATGTTCTGCTCCCTCATTTCCCACAGCATCTGATTGGCCAATGTGACAAAATGATGCTGGACTAGATAAGCCTTTGACCTAATCCAGCAGGCTATTCTTATGTTCATGGGATTTCATTACAGCTACTCAAATTGTTCCAACTGGTTTCAGTGGGACTCATTTTAGCTGGAATATGTACATTGCCTCAGTTTTAGGACAGTCAACACCAAAGTCATAGTTAATTATGACTTCATTCAATCTGTATGGGTTGTACCTAATGTGAGCGGCTTGCACAACTCACCTTATTCTTTCCCCTCTGCAACCCCTGATAAGCTTCTCCACAGCATCTTAATCTTTCCATCACCCTTCCAGTAGAGGGCTAGAGCTGTAAGAACTTCACCAGGAAGTGATCTACTCCCCCTATCTCCATACCATCTCTTTCTCCACCTTGAGCAAAAATCAAATGGAGGGTATGCTGTGCCCCCTGTGTCAGATCAGTGACAACTTGGGAGATACCTCCATGGTCATCATTAAGGCCTGAGCCAGAACACTAGAGGCAGCCTCAGCATAGATATTGAAATTATCCAGAACTATTGTTATGGTTTCCTCTCGCACCACACCCAATATCGCCTCTGCCAGCTTGGTGAGAGAAGCTGCTGGGCAGTAAGGTGGACGGTACAGAAGCAGCAACCACAGTTTACTGACCAACACCAGGTGCAGTGCCTCACAGTCAGTTCCAAGTTTCCTGGCACTGTATATGGAAGTGCCATGGACCACAGCAACTCTCCCCTCATCCCTGCAGCCTATGATGATGCTATACCAAGCATCTAGGTGAATCCAGTGGGATCAGATCAGCACCTCCCAGCAAACTCACCTGGTCTCTCTAATACAAAATGGCATACTCATCAAATCTGATGTCATTGTTTTCCTTTCAACAAACGGCAACTGTGGTTACAATGTAAGTTTAAATGTAAGAAAATGAACATGACACATGCTCACTCACAGTTATGTTTAATATTTACTGATAGTTTAATTGAAACAGCTTTAAAAATAGATTTTTGTTCTTTACTTAAAATTACAATCCACACAAAAGTAAATTTGTTTCCTCCTTAAAGAAAAGAATGCAACCCAGAGCTGAATGCTAAACAAAGAAGTTAAGCCATATCCCATCAAACATTTCTCCATTTGCAATTCATCTTGATAATAGAGATAGAACCTGGGTAAATGCATATACGACTTGAAGCAGGAGATTTCTCTTGCTCAATGCATAATTCATGTGCTCCGCCTGCAAAGTGTGTAAAATGAGAATTTCACACCGCAGCATGAGCCATGGAACTGCAGAGAAGAGGCAGATGAAATCATATTTTACTGTGTGAATTCTGTTTCTTGCCCTTCCAATATTTATACAAAACCATCATTGACAATCCAAATGCACTGACTGATCACCTACTGTTTCCATTGTGTTAGCAGTTGAAAAGAGATCAGGCAGAAAGATAGACAATTTGTTTTTATATATTTTTTAAATAGTAGATCAGGTTTTTAACAGCTGAGTGACTGTATTATGCTTGTATAAGAGGCCAACAGTAACTGATTTTAAAATCCCACTACATAGGCTCTTATTTACTCACGCATCATACTAAAATCTGTATCTGATTTTTAACAGTATGTGATTATGTATCTGAATACCCCGCTATTTCTGAGCAGGATCACTAGCTGTGTTTTAGTTATGCACAACAACAGTTTGAAAGTTGTATTTCTAAGGGCATAATGCACTTGAGATATGGAACTATGCTCATTATTAGGAGACGTTTTACCTTTGTTTTGTAAAAAACAAACCAAAAGCCATGTATTAGACGAACATGTCTTCATCTTAACATTTTTATTATAGGTATATCTTGACACCATTTTTATACATCATGAAATGTTTCATAATTTTATCTCTCTTCAAAGGACATTTGCATTCATTATTAAATACATCTTAAGTATATTTTATACTATATAAAGCATATACCTAAAGTATATACCTAAACAGAAGGGTCCTTTATGGAACAAGAGATTCCTTTCAAATTTTCGTTTCAAATGGAGAAAATACAGAAATAGTCAAAATTTAAAGCCGCAATGTAGTTTGGTGGCTTCAATGCAGACAGATTCTTTCACAATCATTAAAATGAAAGTTAATTATGATTTCCCCTAAGCGAGGATCTTTAGTTATATTTATACCAAAGAACTCCAGTCTATTTCACAAACAGAAGTTTACTAACTGACATAGCAGAGGGCACCGTTCGTTTTAACATTCCATATACAATTAAGTATTTTAATATGGTAGATTCCCAAGTTACTAAGCTACTACAATCATTAAACTATTAATTGTTTTGACAGCTATTATGTCAACAATAGTGTAATCCTATAGATCAAACCTATCTATTCTTAAGGAAATCAGCCCTGAGTGCTCACTGGAAGGACAGATCCTGAAGCTGAGGCTTCAATACTTTGGCCATCTCATGAGAAGAGAAGACGCCCTGAAAAAGACCCTGATGTTGGGGAAGATTGAGGGCACAAGGAGAAGGGGACAACAGAGGAAGGAATGGTTGGACAGTGTTCTCAAAGCTACCAACATGAGTCTGACCAAACTGTGGGAGGCAGTGGAAGACAGGAGTGTCTGGCGTGCTCTGGCCCATGGGGTCAAGAAGAGTCGGACACGACTAAACAATTAAACCAGGGGTTCCCAACAAAATTTTCTCGAGGACCCCTCATTGAGCCGCTATTGTGACAAGGACCCCCATTAATTACTAATCCTAAAATTAAAAAGTGAGAGTCAAATTAAGAGTCTTTTTATATTTATACGTTTTTAACAGTTACAACAGAGTACTCCATCAGTATACAGTTAGTTTTAATTTTCAGTTCTTAATGAGATGAACCACTTTTTAACCAACGGTCCATTTTTAACTACGCGAACTGTAGCTTCCGCGAAAAACAACACTTTGTTTACAAACACTACTGTTTTGCAAAGAGGCAGCGCGCGCCAGGGAGGAGGGAGGGGAATGGAGAAGACAGGGTACCTGCGCAGTAGCGCACAAATGAAGCCGACGCGCGCAAAGCATCTTGGGGAGGTGAGCCTTAGTAGAATGCGCGCGCTGCCTCTTTGCAAAACAGTAGTGTTTGTAAAGTGCCACCTAATGGCATACAGCAGAACTACTGCCTCTATCTAATTCTAGTTTTGCGCTAGACTCTGCTCATGCAGGAAGCGGCCAAAACAAAAAATCTGTTATCATACGAAATATATTTAATATTTTTTTTATTCTAATAGCATCTTGCGGACCCCTTTGGCATAGCTCGTGGACCCCTGGGGGTCCGCGGACCACCTGTTGGGAACCACTGAATTAAACAAACAAAACAAAGTTTTTTACTCACAAGTTTCACTGAGTTTAATGGGACTTGCTTCCACAAGAGTATGTGTATAACGGTGGTGGGGAACTTGTGGCCTTCCAGATGTTACTGTATCCCAAGTTCCATCAGCCCCAGCAGGCATGGCCAACCACCAGGAATGATGTTGTATTTTGGGACAGAAATTTCTTTGGAAGCCTTCGTTAATGATACTTATCTGGAAAGTCACAGGGGGACTAAGAGCCAAGTAGTCACCTGGATATATCTGGATATTGAAACCAATAACGGTTAGATTTGATGGAAGTTCAGAGCACTGCTATTCCTCTTCAGTTGATCTCAGAATGTAGAGTTGTGGGATTAACGTTCTGACTCATGGAAATTTATTTTGAAGTGGCACAACATTATATCTTGTTCCCAATACTGATTAAAACATAATTGTAGAGGAAAACAGGAAGCAAAAATGGAACAGAGATTGATAGTATATTTTATAACTAGAGAAAAATATTTGTTTTTTTAAAAACACATGACATGAAAGGGACTGACATTCAAAAAATAAAATAAAGGGAAAGTGAAGTAATTACTCCAGCAATGTTTCTAAACCATATTAATCTGAGTATATTTCATCTGCAAGGTTTAGAAAACAGAAATTATGCAGGTAAAGAAAGAATGTAATGATCCATCAAAGAGTGCAAGCCCAAACTGAAAACTTCCTTATTCCAATTATACACTTATTTTACCTACAATGCAACCTCACTGATTTCAGTGGAACTTATTCTCACGTGGGCTTGGAATGTAACTCAGTTACACTCTGCTCTAAAAATTTAAGAAACTGCACCTTTATAAAATTAGTATTTCCTCAAAGTTATAGCATAACTGTATCATGATTAGGCATTTAGCCAAAAACGGAAGACTGTTCATGGTTATTATACATTAGTATTTTATTTATTTAAAATATTTTAAGTTGCTTAGAACTTTCTAAGTCATTTGTCTCTGCAAATTTATTATTATTATTATTATTCTTTCTTTTTTAATTTCATATATATTCTTTTTGAATATGTAAATAAGTTAATATGCGGTAGATAGTAATTGTTAGGAAGTTTTGTTTATAATATGATATTTTTTTCTTTGTTTTGTGTTGTGCAAGTTTTATGATCTGTGTTGCTGTGTAAATGTGCATTTGTGATAAAGAATGGTTTTTTTAAAAAAAAAAGTCATTTGTGTCTGCAGTAATTAGCAGCCAGTGCAACTTTCTCAGGATTGTATGACCCTCTGGAACTGTAGCACTCAGTAATCTAGCTGCCACATTTTGCATAGGCTGTAGCTTCCAGACCATTCTCAAGGACAGCTCCACATAGAACATATTGCAGTAAACATATCAGGAAGTTAACCAGCATATGGCTCGCAGTGGACAGAGTATCCCTGTCCAGGAACAGCAGTAGATGGTGAACCAGGAAAAACTGTTCTTTGCTGCTGAAGCAGTTTGTGCCCCCAGTGATAAGGCCATCTATCCAATTCCACAGCAGGCCTGTTCTTTCGAAGGAAGTGCAACTACATCCATAAGAGCTATCTACCCAATTCCTGAACATGGGAATCAGCAATCCACTGGACATCATGGTGTCCATACATTGGTTCACGGAGTGCACAGACTGATTCATTTGATAAAGTGAAAGAACTGGGAATCACCTGCCTGTTGATGACACCTCACTCCAAAATACCCCAATGACCTCTCCAGGTGGTTTCATATAGATGCTAAAGAGCATGGGAGACAAGACGAAACCCTGTGGGTCCCTACAGGGCTAGTGGAGAATTGTCGCCCATCAAAAGTAGACAATACTTCATCTGAATGACCAACTATTTGACACTATTAAAGGCAGTTTGCCTAGTAAATATAATTGTTGATAGACTAAGCTGTTTGTGCTGCTCCCCTCACTGTAATTACTACACAGAAATGTGAGATCAAAACACAAATTTGCTACTACTATCAAGTACTGAAGCAAAGCTTTCATGTTGGGAGGCAAAGGTGCCTTTATACAGTTTGTTCTCACCAACCATGAAAACAGGTATCTTATTTTTAACTGGCCATAAAATACAACCTTCAGTATTTGCAAGTCAGTCACAGTTAAGCTTCTATAAGCATGGTTGCAGTGCTTATCATCTGGCAGCAATTAACCATACCAGAACCTTTCAAACTATGATGTTTGTGGACCCCTTTATGTACTTTAGATATGCTTCAGCAACACTATTTTCACTGCCACCTGTAGTTCTATATATATAGAACATACACATTTTCCATAGACCCACACATTTATATTGCCCTTAGTAGTCTGTCATTTATTGTGTCTGCCACAACCACAACCACCACCACCACCCAGATCTCTGGTAGGTGCAGAGGACTCAGCAGAGAGGTAAGCTTTTCACTTCATACCTGGCAGCAAGGCTGATTCTTGCTGCTTCCAAGTGTTCAAAAAGGTGAATGAATAAATAACACTTCCCTTTTGAAAATTCTGAAGGAACTGTGTTTCGGGGGGAAAGTGTCTCAGTTAGGCAGGCTGTCACCAAGAAGTGTTTCCCAGTTACCAGTGGCAACCTACGACTACATTTATTGAATCCTGTGTCAAAAAATGTCTACAAGGGTGTGAAAACGAGACTTCTATTAACTGGGCATAAGAAATCTACAATCTGTGTGACTATCACTTTCATCATCATCATCAAGAGTTCCAACCATACAAACCCTAGGCTATTGAACTCACCGCCATAAATGTCTCAATATAATTTATTTCATAAAATTTATATACCACTTGATTGTAAGAAGAAAAAAATAAAATGGAGGCCTTCATTCTCTCTACGTAGTCCGGCCACTCTACTGCTAACCAAAAACTACAAGGACTGCTGCACAAGTTTGCAAATTAAGTCCAAATCATGTTGGTGAAAGTAAGAGTAAACACAGTGATTAAGCATTTATACTTAAAAGAGGCTAATATTACAATATATACACTGTGGAACTATCCACTATTCATTTTTACTAGATTATATCATTTAATTTCAATGTGGCTACCAAACACAAACCTCTGAGAATGATGGGAATCTAAACCCTGGACTGTAAATTTTCAGATAAAGGTTTATACAGGTATGGAAGCTCAACTGAATATTGTAATCAGAATTTTTATCACTTTGCATTTGTTCATCTCCAGTGAAAAAGGCTTCTATAATTTCTTGTGCTTTACAACATATATTTTATATAACAGAAACTGAGACATATTCCATTAGTATATTGTGCAGTGGTTAATCATCACCTATAAACAGTCTCCTCCTTCTAGAATTGCAAAGTAACAGCATATTAATTTTCATTAACTTGCAATAAATGTTTTTGCAAAGGTTCTCCAATCAAAAACAAAGAATACGAATCTACAAATGTCCTGCTTCTACACATCATAAAGGCAATGAAAATGCACCTTCAATAACTCTACTTATGAACACTTATATAACATTGAAGATATACCTTGGGAGGAAGTGACGTATGCACTGTTTTTCGAGTCTCCAAACTACTTTCAGAGTCAGATTCTGAGCTGGAGTCTGAAGAACTTTCCTCAACCGAACTAGATTCTGAATTTGAAGCTAGAGCTGTCTGACATTCCACTTTATTCTCTTCTGTGCCATCAAAGTCACTAAATACAATATACATGCATAAGAAATTCAAGAGAAAGTTATAAAATCTATAAAATGAGCTAATGTTATATTATCAACAGCATTATTATTATTAACCTATTTACACCTCTTTCAAAAGGCTGTGTAGTGTTGACCATATATCAAATTAGTGAACAGCTATGAGCCTCTAGATAGGGACGTGGGTGGCACTGTGGTCTAAACCACAGAGCCTAGGGCTTGCCAATCAGAAGGTCGGCGGTTCGAATCCCCGCAACGGGGTGAGCACCTGTTGCTCGGAACCTGCTCCTGCCAACCTAGCAGTTCGAACGCACGTCAAAGTGCAGGTCCCGCTCTGGCGGGAAGGTAAACAACGTTTCCGTTCATTGCTCTGGTTTGCCAGAAGCAGCTTAGTCATGCTGGCCACATGACCCGGAAAGCGAGATGAGCGCCCCAACCCCAGAGTCGTCTGCAACTGGACTTAACGGTCAGGGGTCCCTTTACCTTTACGAGCCTCTGGGTGTTACACAAAGCCTCCTGGCTCCTCCCTATGTAAGAATGAGCAAAGAAACCAGAAGTCTTCTACTGGGGAGTGCTATGGGCTTGTATACTCCAATTTGTATATACCAGTTTCATTTGCCATATTCTGGAGCACAATAGCCATACCTAGTAGAGATGGTTTAAAGTTGGTTTTCAGCTCTGGCTTGGAGACAAGCTATGTTAACAGTAACCATAATTTGTCTAATTCATACATCACCACAAGCCATGAAGGAGCACCACATTCCTGGTGGCTATACCATGATTTGTTCATGATGCATGAACCAGGGCCTATAAGCATGTGCCATGGACTATGAAGAGAGTTGCTTTTTACAACCCACTAAACCTTTTACAGGTCCCATGTACCTAAATCAATCTTTCCCAACCTGGGCTCCTCGGATATTGCTGCACTAAAACTTCCACCATCCCTAGCCAGCAAGGCCAGTGGATGATGTAGTCCAACAACATCTGGGGACCCAAGATTGGGAATGGCTAAACTAAATTACATGGCATGATTTCAGAAGCATGATACATGAACCAATCATTAAAACTGAGCAAAAATTTCTGTACCATATAATTAAAACAATGACATTTGATTATTAAGGAAGGGGAGGGTTTAGCCATAAATCTGGATACGTTTGCTAAGATATTTGTTAAGGTAAGCACTGGCATTATGCTATTATTTCTAGGAACAATGTTTAAATGGGGAAAGAAACAGCCTCACAGCAGAGTATTAATACAAAATTAGCAATCTGAGAAAAATGCAAATCCATTCTCATTTTCCAACTTGCATTGCTCTAACTGGAAATACAACTGTCCGTCTGCAATTCTTCCTCATATTATATCTCTATTTACCTCTTTAGTTCCTGAGACGTAAATGGCAGTATTCATTTTAGAAATAATTCAATGTAAACCCAATATTCCTTTAGTAAAAGAAAACTATTTTCAATACACACAGATTTCTAATTTGAAGATATGATTTTTCAGGGCAAACTTATTTCATTACTCAGTTTTGATAGGTAATCATTGTTTACCTTACTGCTTAAGAGTTTCAGATGTTAATCTAATGAACATTTTTTACTAGTAACTAGCTTTTTAACTTTGCAATGATGAAAAGCCTGTATTAATTTAACCTACAGATTTCATTTGTTCTGAACAGGAAAAACAATATAAATCACTTTTAAAATCATTAAATCTTGACTTAAATTAATAAAGTCATAATTAGGGCATTATGCTGTGTTTGTTATGGAAGTGGCAGGGCGAGCTGCTTTAATTACTGTCTGTAATAAAAGGAGCAGAGTGCGTACTGCGCCCCAATCAGCGCTGTCAGCCACGACTGAGCTGAGCTGCAAACTCATCAAGTGAGCTGGCAGCAGGCTACAGAGTAAAAGGGCGATCATGTCTGCAGAGGCCACTTGCTGACAGAAGTGGAAGAAACAGATTCAGACAATCCAAGGTATTAGCCCCAATTACTTAAAATTTTAATGATATTTTAATACATGTTAACTCTGTTAGTAATAGGCAATCTTAAAAAGCCCTAACACTTAAGCAGCTTCTGACCGTCTCCCTTCACGGCCCTTGCCTCCAATATCTGGATCATAATCCTTTTAATATAACATTATTTAGGGAAAAATCAATTGCCTTAGTTGCATAATGGCAAGATATAGAAGGATTTAATTTTAGCCCTCAGCAAAATCGCTGTATAAGGTAATTAAGTGTTTCATAAAGTGGCATGATAACTGTTCAGCCTCCCAAGGTTATGTTAATACACTCAGATCACCACCTAAATATTCAACAAAAGTTACATTAAAAAAACCCAAGCTGCTAAATTTACATATAACATATATAATGGAAAAGATGAAAATGGATAGCATCTTTCCAAAGATAATATCATTATTAAAAAAACATTAATGTGTTCATTCCACAGACACTTTGGCATCAACATTCCAATTTGCTACCTGTCATAACAAAAAAAAACCCCTACATACCTCTTTAAAACTGCAGTCCCTTTTTTTGAGACACCACTTTTGGCTTTGGGTTTCCTGTTACCATCATCTTCAGTAGAGGAGCTCTCACTACTTTGCTCACTGCTGTCTTCTTCCCCTTCCTTTTTTTCTTGTTCACTATCAGATCCACTCTCTATAAAATGCAAAACGAAAAGCCTTTCATTTGTAAGAAATTCAAGTAATAACTTAATAAAACTATTTAAGTTACTTGGTGTTTAAGCACCCTGGCACAATCCATGTATTTAAAACTGTGAAAGCTGGCTGCTAGAAAATGCTGCTTTTATAATTCTACACAATTTATTCAAAAAATGCAAGCACTCAATAATCTGGTTTGTAGCTATCATACCCCAAGGGGGTGGGGAAGAGGAAGGAAATTAGACATGACCTCCCATGTCCTCTACCTTCATTCCTCTGTTCTAATGTAGCATCATCTTTAACATTTAAGTATTTAATCTATTCTTGAACACACATCTAGTGATGACAATTTAATCAGGAATTTAAACAAGTTATTCGTTTTCTAATCGGCTGGAAAGTGTTTCTAATATCTAACTTAAAGGTACACTTTCCCAGTTTCAGTCCATTGATTCTAGTTATAAGCCTTAACAATCCTTAACATTTTTTTCTATTGTGCCCTCAGTGTTCAAGAGAGTATGTCAACTCGATTCAAAAACATGTAATTTCTATATCTATATGTACATGTGTCTATATTATTTATACCTGTACTTGAGCCATTTCTTAGATTCAAATGATGGATGTGATGGCTTGAATTGCCAACATGGCCAAGATGAAGTCATGGAAAGGCTTGCATAGCATTACAGATTTTAAAATCCTTTCACCACATATTTTATATATAGTCTTCAATTTCAGATTCTTGCAAAGATTTAGAAAAAAAAGACTGCAGAATATATTACTTTTATATAATTCACTTTAAGAAAGTAATATCCAATGCCAACATGATTTACTGATCAGCTGGTACATAGGGGACTCAATAAGAATTAATGAAAGTTATGTGGCCCTAGAAAAGTAGCTAACTCTCCCATATCACAGACAGATAACCATATCCACCCATACACAGAACTGAAATCCTAAAATCATATCTTAATGTTCCTACTCAGGGCCGTCTTGAGCGGATTGCGCGCCCTGGTGCTGAGGGGCGGAGATCGCTCCGCCGCCCGCCCCGCCCTCGCAGGGCGCCCAGCTTACCAGCCCCCCCCCCATGGTGCACTGCGCCACCGGGGGTCTACGACGAGCCGGGCCTGTTCCTACTCACTTCTAAATAAATGTTAACTTCACATTTTTACTAAAGCTCAATATGACACACACTTCTGGTATATTTCTATTTAACATACCCTCCAACAGGTCACACATATGGAGTGAATGAAGCCCCTACTACATTAACAGCCTTTTCCTGTGGCTGTCAGATTGTTGACTTTCCTCTCAGCTAGCTCCCTACTTGTAATATTTCCACCAGCAGGCTAAGACCTTCCTTTTTAGAAGACAAGGTGCATACAGACAACTTTGACAACTGGGCTGCTACCAGGGCAAACAGCATTTTAATGTGGTTTTAAAATGTTATTTGTTGTATTTAAACTATTGTTTTTAACTAGTTTATTTTTATTACTTTGTACTTTAAAATAAAAAATTTCTGAGTATTTTAAAAGAGTCAAGATACAGGAATAGGTAAGAGCACTGATGTGAATCTACACACATGGGAGTAAGGCTCTGAAGTCCATTTTATTTTCGTCTGAATAAACAGGTTTAGCTTTGTACTCTAACATAGAAACCACATTATGTGACTATAAGAATACACAGGTCTATTGATACACAGTGCAACAATTTTTCTTACTCAAAAGATAAAATCATTCACATGCAACACAAATTAATGGGTTTAAATACTGGGACTACAGTCTGTATTTCATAGATCTGAACTGTGATCTTTCTTTATCCACACATACCACTGTCACTGCTGCTAGAAGAATCCTCACTTTCCTCCTCTTCCTCCTCTTCTGATTCAGAGTAGAATCTTCCATCAGTGTGTTTCTTTTTCTTTTCCTTCCCTAGTATTGAAGTCCATTCTTTTGCCTATTCATGTTTTTTTAAAAGAACACATAAAAAGTTGTGATAAATTTTATTTACAACCACGAACACTCTCTTTTCTGACCAGTCACACAGGAGTGCATGCACACACACAGAAGTAAGATATAATCTAACATATAAATAAGGGGAATTGTACTGAGCACTCCCAAACAAACATTTATACCAAAAAGTTAGAATAATCAATGCGGCTTACAACAAAAAATATTAAAAACACAGTACAATTTTATCTCATCAACACAAGTTATTTGTGTCAACTGTAAACACATCTATATTTACTTTGCAAAAAATAAAGAAAAATGACTGGAATTTTTATTTATTATTTACCCTTTCCTATTCTATTTTATGCTATTATACACATTTGGATGATGTGCTTTATGTCCTTCATTTTTTGTTTTCTTGGTGCTGGTCTCTGATGGCAACAATAAAGATTTGATTTGAAAAATTAATGAATATTCTGATCAATAAATATGTTTAATAATAAGGAATACTTCAACATGTGCCCTGGCTTTGCTTCCGCTCAGACAGCAGAACATTTTTATCCTGGTATGGAGGAAGGAAACCAACTTTGTTATGCCAACCAAATAAAAATAAGAAAACCTGCTAAAAGGTTCAGTATCTACCTAGACTCAACCCACCAAGTTGCACAACTTCTCTTCAATCATCAAGATGTGCTGTGAGCAGCCATCTCTAAGCAACAGCCCCAACTCAACTACCTATTTTAGACCAATTGTGAGCATTTTGGTGGTGTTGAAAGGCAAATATGCATTAACAGTTTGCGTTATCCAAGAACAGATATTAAATCTCTTGATGTTTGCAAATCGTAGTAAACCACATGATATTCAGATTAAACTTGGAAGGCTGAATTAATTACTGGAAGTACTCATATACCAGTAAGCAAAGCTGGAAACAGAGTGACGGAAAGAAAATATATACAAGGAAGATACAGCAGAAGAATATGAAGCAGAAGAATATGAATATGTCAACAGCAGCTGAAAGGACATTTTATAATAAGTTTATTGAAACCCAATTGGAAGTCTTGGTAATTAAAGTACCCCCCCCCCCCCCGTTCCTAAACACACTTGCATAATTCCAAGCTCCCAAAACAACAATATTATTTTGAAAAGTCAACATACCGGCTCAATTACTTCTACATTTCGCACTGAAGGGTCAGGTGCAACCTCTGGCCAATTAGACAACTCCAGATAGCCATTGGCTTTCATGTTCAGAGTATGAGACAAAGTACCAAGCTGATAGTGCTCCCTATCTGTTGGGGGTGGGGGAGGGAAAGAGGTGAAAAATATACTGACATGAGCTCTATATCACAAAGAGCAATCTTAATCAGGACTAAAGGTAATTGGCGTTACATTACCTCAAATGTCATGGAATAAATATAAACTAGGAAGCTCTTCATAGGTCAAAAAACTGATTCCAGTCCATAGATTACAATAATCTCACCCATAATGGTCAATAAAAAAGCTAATCAGTCAGTGTGTTTAGAGGTGTTGCTCTGAAATGTAGCTTCTCTAAAAATTACTTTACTGTGAATATTAAGAATGACAGCACAGTTAAATAATCCATATACATGTCTTGGCACAAACACATCCAGAATTTTAATAGTTTTTTCTTTGCAAGGAGTGCTGCTTTCAGAGTTCAAAGCAGGATTAAAAAACCAAAGTATGATTTTTTAAAAAAGAAAACAGATAATGTACATAATAAACAGGATTATTTTAAACAGAACAGGGAGCAATGGCTTAGGAGCCAAAAATGCCAGTAATCCTAATATACCAAACACAAACTTAATCTGGAAGTAACTTTAGTTTGATGCTTCTCAATAATAATAATAAAGCCACTCTAGAAGTTCAAAATTTTGTGAATGGCCAAAGACCTTTCTACACTGACTATGATTAGTACAAACATAGCAATTTTTATTATTCAGAAAAGGTAAAACATAGACATGACAAAATAAAATTTTAAATTATTTTGGATTACCAGATGTCATTAAATGTCAGACTAAGAAAGAATTTAGTGTTGACCACTCTCCCTTAAAAATTGTGAAACTAAAATCATGTTGCTCATTTACAAATTGTAAGCAGACTATTTAGCAAAACTTGTTTTGGTAACTTAAGAATACAGATCTGCAGATCTGCAAATAAGATTTGGTAGAAAATTTGACTGACAAACCTTTAAAAGGAGACTCGAGCACTGGGGCAGGCTTCTGTGCCAGAAATATTTTTTTGGCATATTTGCTTAAAGCTCCACTCTTCTCATTTGGAACAATGAGCTGCCTAATAAATCTTGTACGGTCTCTGATGTCGTAGCTTTGATCATACTTGCCGAGATTTAATATGTACTGGGTAAGCAATTTTGTCTGTGAAAAACAGGTCAAGAAGAGAATACAAGTTATTTATGATTATTGATAACTCTGGATAAACATATTTAAAGAGGTAATAAAAATGAATGGTTATGTCAAACAAATGTTGTTCCATAGGGAATATGCATTTCTAAAGCAGTAAATGGAATTTTGAAGCCAACGCACATGTCCTCTTCTGTATTGGGGAGGTGAATGCTGAGTACTGAGAAGCAGCCATGTGCTAGATTATTAAACTGCTGAAGTGGAAAGAAAGGCATCATTAAAAAAATAATCATATATGGCAAACCCGCTGAAGGGCCTACGTGAGAATAATGAATGTGGAAATACAACTAAAAACATGGCACTCAAAACTTAATCGGAAAAATATGCAGGACATCAAAACATCAGAGGGTATTAGGAGGCTGGCAACCTGCTTCTGCTGAGGTGTGTTTTATGAAGAGATACTGTCCCTGGCATAAGCAGTGTCTGCACTCTGACTGCACTCAGTTACTTTACTCTGAATTATGACCCATTAAAGCAGACACATGAATCACTGAACTGGATTACTGCAAATTATTTGCAGTGCATTTAGCTGTTACTTTTTCATAAAAGCAAGCTGCTGATGCCCTCTAAAAACCAGGATAAAAGACTTCTTCCCTTTCCCCCCTCACAGCTTAAAGCTTCTGGTAATATTGGTCATTTATTTATATACGTAAAAGCCGGTTATATTATCACAGCTTTTTATAGCATAACCAGACTCTCTAATTTGATGTGTAGGAATATTAATTATTAAAATTACCCCATGCATGTTAACCTTAATAACTGCATAAGAGAAAATTGGAAACATTATACAAATAGTCCACTGAATACAATTTGTATAAATGTATACAAAAATGCAATTGATACAAAGATCAAAACACTGTATCACTTAAAAGAAAAATATGCATGTGTTATAGTTGAAGAAAAGCTGCAAATCTTATTTGAGTTTATAAAAAGACACATCCTTCAAATTCACAGAATTAAACTCTGATATATAAGCATGCTTTTCTCAAAAAGATTTATATTGAAAAAGCACAATCTCTTTGAAAGAATTTTCTCATGATGCAGATTTGAGTATTTTGTTGCTCTATAATTATGCCTGAAGAATGTCAAGTAGTATACACTGTAACATGGACAATTATATTTCTTTGAAGATATCCAATAGTCCTTAGTTCAATATATACAGTTTCATTAGAAATGCAATTCAGTGTTGTTTTGAATGCTTTATTCTGACTACAAAACTGCATTAAGTGAAACCAGTGGCATATGATTGTGGCTGCTACTGATTATGGAATATTAAGGCAAGTTGGAAATTTCAGGGGCTTTCAGCACTGAGAAACCAACAGAAAATTGCTGAAACAGCAGATCAAACCCATCAATTCTGTTCTGATTCTTAGTGCTACTGATGCCAGACACTGTCAGGACTAGTTTCTGCCTACTTCTCTCTGACTATAGAAGGGCGTAGCAAAGTTACTAAAGAAGGAAAATGATCAGCTGGAAATAGAAGGAAGAAATTTGGAACAAATGTAGTGTTGGTTATGCTAATCAAAACATGGAAACACTCAAAATTTGGCAGGGCAGCCCTTTTCTTAAATGGCCTCACAGGTGATGGTTAGATTTCAAAATGTCAACTGAAACTCAATTACACTCTGATATGACCCATTAAGTTTGTGAAAAGGAAATCTGGCAGACTTATTATTGCTGAAACACCACTGCCCAATCAAAAAAGCCAAACATGAAGTTCCAAGTCTTGTAAAAATCTTTCTATACAAAATATTGACTGTTATGTTGGATGGTAGAGGACATTTAGTCTCATGCATCTTTCTTCCTAGAAGACACTAATGAACTCATGGATTTTGGAGATATAATAATGCGTCAGTCAGTCAGTCAAATTTATTGCTTATAGCCAAAGGCTGCTGCAATGTATACAATGTTGTTCAATAAAATATATACTAATACAATACAAAAACTTAAAAACATTTGTATTGTCAATACTTGACGTAATCTGCACAAAGCTATAGAAACTCCTTAATATACAAATTGAAACAATAGACAATAACATTTCACGGGGCCACTAATATATTAAAAGTAATGTTAAATAATACAATAGACAATTATGTACTGTACAAGGTTTAGTAATAAAGATACAACTTGGTGTAGATGGGGTCAAATAAATTCATCTAGATATAATAATGCAGGAAATTGTTGTAAAGGCAGATAAAAATCATACAATGTTGATCAGACATAATTCAAGTTACAGGTAGGTAGCTGTGTTGGTCTGCCGTAGTCGAAACAAAATAAAAAAATTCCTTCCAGTATCATCCTTAGAGACCAACTAAGTTTGTTATTGGTATGAGCTTTCGTGTGCATGTATCTGAAGAAGTGTGCATGCACACAAAAGCTAAACCCAAAATGATCAAGGGACAGCAGCAACTTCTCTATGATTAAAGGTTAGAGTTTGGGCTATTTAGTTTAGTTTAGAAAAAAAGCTAAATGGGCGGCGGTGGCGGCGGACATACTGGAGATGAATGAAATTATGGGTGCAGTATGGAAAGCAGATAGATGCATTTTTCACACTCATATAATACTAGAACTGGGATGATCCAATAAATCTGAAAAATACCTAAGGGCACTTGGGAAAGAACCAATGAAGGTAAATAATGACTGAAAATGGGGGAAAGGGGAGAGAGATTAATTTTGCTTTCAACAAATCTCACCTTAGGTGTTGCATATGAACCAGGAATCCTGCTTTATAGGCAATATTTAACTAACCCACGGTTTGAAATTGACTTGTGTATCTATTTTATGAACCAAAATCATATTTGTATATAACAGTAAGCTGAGATTCTGAACTTTTCTGCTGCTATTGAGACTTTATGGCTACTATGCATGATAACATTACTACATCCAGTGTCAGAGGCAGTATACGGTATGTCTCGGAAAACCAGTTGCTGGGAAGCACAAGTGAGGAGAGCGCTTATGTCCTGCTTGTGGGCTTCCGACAAGCATCTGGTTGGCCACTGTAAAAACAGGATGCTGGACTAGATGGGACCTTTGGTGTCATCTAGCAGAGTTATTCTCATTGATTCTCAAATCTTATTTCAACTTAATATTTATAGTATTTGAATGGCAGAGGCATATAATTTTAAAATGTTTTAGAGTTCTGTTTGATTAGTTTGTACTGAAGGATAGAATCCAAAGTTGCACCTGATCTTGGGCAATTTGTCACTCCCCCTGCAGTTCCCTGCACCAGAGCCCATACAAGAGAATGCTGTGGAGAGGAGGGCGTGGTCTTCTGCTCAGTCAATATTGGAATAAATCCAGTATCTATGGGTTCTGCATTATGTCCAAGTTGTATGAAACTGTATTTCTTTGGATTAAGGTGCATCTTTTCGCTGAACTGTCACTAAATGTACACAGGTTTCCTAGGTTGTAATTCTTTTGGAAATATCTTTTGCCTTTTAGACAAGTTTTAGGATTCATCTTTTCCTCTTCATTTTGTTATATGACTAACCTTGGGTATGCTGATGAATTTCTGAACCAAGGAAAGGGAGGTTATTAAAAGGATATGAATACTGTAACTCGAAAGCTTGAAGCCTCTTTAGTTAATGTTAGTCAATACAGTGGTACCTCGGTTTAAGTACACAATTGGTTCCGGAAGTCTGTACTTAACCTGAAGCGTACTTAACCTGAAGTGAACTTTCCCACTGAAAGTAATGGAAAATGGATTAATCTGTTCCAGACGGTCCACGGAGTACTTAAACTGAATAATAATAATAATAATAATAATAATAATAATAATAATAATATATTATTTATACCCCGCCCATCTGGCTGGGCCTCCCCAGCCACTCTGGGCTGCTTCCAACAGAAATATTAAAATACAATAATTTATTAAACATTAAAAGCTTCCCTAAACAGGGCTGCCTTCAGATGTCCTCTAAAAGTCTGGTAGTTGTTTTTTTCTTTGACATCTGGTGGGAGAGCGTTCCACGTATTTAACCTGAAGCGAACTTTCCCATTGAAAGTAATGGAAAGTGGATAAATCTGTTCCAGACGCATCCATGGAGTACTTAAACTGAAAGTACTCAAACCGAAGCGTACTTAAACCGAGGTATGACTGTATGACTAAACAGACTTGTGTTTTAGTTTTCTCTCATTCTTACCTGCTTTGAGTTGGTTAAATATAATTTTGCTCCAAGATTTAAAATTTGCAGCTTCACAAGGTCATCTTCATCAGTGAAGCTCTTGGCCAGTTTTCTTAGAACATCAGGGGCTATTTTTGGAACTCGTTCACAGTATTCTCCAGTAAGCCAAAGAATGCTGGCCCTAGCCACGGGAACCTTAAAATTAAAAAATGAGTAAACACACAGTAATTTATGCATTTGTGAAATACATTTCCTCAATGGTATGCACGTTGGAAAAATTAAGACACTTGAAATAAAATCATCACAGTCAAACTAATGGTAAATTAGTATCAAATGCATACTTAGGCCTACTAGGAAGGTGAGGGGCAGAGAGCCAAGCACAACATGGTGGTTCAGAGGGAACAGCCATTTACCTACTGTAGGGTTTTTTTTGGGTGGGGGTGCTGCATGTACAAGTACAGATTTACAAAATAATGACTACAGATCAAGGTTTTTAACAGTATAATTTTGCTATTGGGATCAGAAGTCTTTTTGCTGTTGCTATTGTTAAACAACTGGGAATTGGAAACCATTGCCACTCTACCATGAGGCTTCTCAGTAGATTCTTGTCTAGTTCCTGCCCTAGTTCATCAGAAACTGTTGGATGAAAGACTCAATGGGCGAGTCTGGTAACCTCCAATAATATGCCAATTATGAATGACACATGCATTTAGATTTGTTTGCTGATTACATATAAAACCACAAAAAATGAGTTATGCATACCTATATGTACCATGAGAAAAATAATTTACACATAAAGTTCATAACTGACATGTGAATACTTTGTACTCTGGTATCCAATCCCATATGCAAAACATATTGTAACTGGGCACCCAGCATAAAAAATATCTTCATGCTACTAACAAGATTCTAAACATTGGGAAATGTTAACATGGTCCCTTCACAATGCTATAACTTTTTTGTGTTTGATATGTTCCAACACCTGCTCTTCACAAGCCTCCTAAATCATCCTATACCATTCATATTAATCCTTTATCAAACCTTGGCTCTGTTGCCAACTCAGCTGCCAATGCTAACAAAAAGAGCTAAAGAGTAGAACAGTACAGTGGAACCTCCGGTTACGAACTTAATTCGTTCCAGAGGTCCGTTCTTATCCTGAAACCGTTCTTAACATGAGGTGCGCTTTCGCAAATGGGGCTGCACGCACGCCTCTAGTGCACGACTTCTGCTTGCATCCTGGGGCAAAGTTCGCTTCCAGGAGACCTACTTCTGGGTTAGCGGAGCTCGCTACCCGAAGCGTTTGCAAGGAGGATGGTACGTAACGAGAGGCATTACTGTAATAAACAATGATGCTTCATTTATCACGTTCATATTACTCCTCAGACTATAGCAACAGGAGGGCAGCAATACTTTAGTTTGACCAGCTGAACATTGTTGTCATCCAGAAATGTTGAGCTCCAACTCCCATCAGCCCCTTCTAGAGTGGGCCAATGCTTGGACTATAATTCCCATCATCCATAACAATACCTGGAGGGCTACAGGTTTCCTTCCAACTAGGATCACAAGATAGTGATTAAATTGCTATTACTGGACAAGCCAACTAGGATGTTTCGTAGTATGAGGCAAAGCTGTCATGCCATGGATGTAATATTTTAGAAACTGCAACTGCTTTTTTTACGCTACTTTGCCAGACCCTTGGGATACTCACTTTAATTCTTCTCAGTAAATTATTAAGGCTTCATCATGTACATTTTACATATCTGTATGCATGTTCTGAATCACCACAAATACAAGATCTATGGGCATCATATATTTAAGCACTAGTCTGGTTACCACAGTCTACAAGAGATCATATGAAGGTGAGTGAGCAGACTGACAGGAGAGGGATGGAGAGCTCTGCCCCTCTTTTGCATGCAGTGAAGAAAAGCAACAGGCTACTGCATGAAGAACTTCTCCATCCCTCCTCTGCAAGCTCTTAGTCGGCCAGTATTTTTTTTAAGGGTGGAGCAGAGCTAGTACCTTTTATGATCTTGTTTACAAAACTGGCCTATGCATTTTTGTGGGATGGATAGATGTCAATTCACCCTCAAAATTATGTTCCAAGTAGCATGTATTTCAAGCAAGTTAGAATATTTTCTTATGGCTCCTCCTTCTAGCTCACTTTTCTCAAATTCAAAACAGAGATGTCATGTTCAAGCCAACCAAAGGAAAATGCTAACTACTACATTCCTAATCTACCTAACCATTTATTTGATTGATAAGGTAACTACTACTAAATTAATTGTCATCTATCAGAGAAAGTGAGGATGCAAGCAAGAGAAAGTTAGTACACAAATGTTAGAATATACTGATAACACAAATATGTCTGGCTTAACCATGATATAGAGAGATACAAAACTAGAAGTAATATGCACACAAATATTCTTTTATTTTACATCTTACATCCATGCAATCATCTGTGAAATAGTAACCTGCATTTTAAAACACATGTAAGTTTAAAATGAAGTATTCCAATGCTGAAGAGCTGCAGTTTAGTAGGATCTAACTGGATTGGTCCCTTGAATTTAAATTACCTATACATCAAGAAATAACTAACTAAAAAAGGTCTCCTTTCCAGTCTTCCACATCTCATCTTTCCCTTGCCCCAAGGGCAACACTATTTGGAGATATTGATTTACATGAATCTTGGTTGTTGTAGGATAGTTAATATATTCCTGTGCATGACACAAAACACATAAAGGTCCAGTAGCTCCCCCACTATTTAAGTTCATTGGATCTATTTTAACTTACATTCCTATCCTGAGTTATTCTCAAGTAAAACCCTCAGTATTTTTTAAAAAGAAAAAAGAAAAGAAGGCTTGCTTAACTCTTGGTCACCAGACTAAACATAAATGCCCATTTCACTTTTTGTCTGTTTACTTCTAGTGGAAAGGTTTTCATGCTTTATGAATTTTCTTGCTGCACGAACATGATCAACAGATGTATATTTATTCTCAAGTGATCTTAAGTGTCATACAGAATGTGCTCTCTAAAGTTTGTGGGACCTAAGTCATCTAGGATGATAATTTTCAACACGTGAAACTGGTACCCAAGCTAGGTTACAACAAGAGCAATACCACCATGCAAATTTAAGGCAAATAATTAAGAAATGGGTCCCCTAGAGTCTGATCTAGGAGGCTGTAATGAAACACAGAGATGTGAATTATTGTCTAAGGCTACAGGAAAATAGCCCTGAATGCTGATATATCCTGCAACCCCCCACCTCCGGTCCATTTATGCCAAAATACAAGCCAGTTTGCTTCTGCACTGGTGCATTCTGTATCAACCACAACCTTTAAACAGTCTTCAAAGTCAGCCTCAACTTGAGGCTCCAAAAGAGTGAGGAATAACAGAGAAACCACTGGGATCTGTTTTGTGCTGTATATGAAAGGGAAAGGCCATTTAAAGCCCATTTAACTACTCAAAGAGCACCATAAACAGTTTTTGTTTTTTTTTAAAAGAAGGCATCCTATACATTCTCTGGCACTATAGCAGGACCTGTTGTATTCTCCAGGACAGTGCATGTCATATTGCATTCGCTGAACTGAACAACAGGAACCAGAAATATTGTATATGCAAAAATTAGAAATCGGACCTTTAGTATCATTGGCCCAGTCCTGTGAAATACCCTGCAAACAGAGATTCAGAAGGTGCCTTCTGTGTCAACACCTGCTGAAAACTTTTTGGGGTCCTCCATGTCTATGCAGGCAATTAAGAGTACACCCCCCACAATGGACTATTAATGTTTGTTCTTAATTTATTTTTGTTTTCAACTTGCAACTTTTTATGACGTTAGTGTATGATTTTATATTTTTATATTGTTGTAAACTGCTGTGATAGATTTTTTAAATGCAGCAGTATATAAAGAAAGAATAATTTAAAAAATTGTATGAATGGCCACAAGCAAAACTTCCTTAGAGATATTGTCACTAGAAAACATTCTGAATTATACATCTCATTAGGATTCCCTTTCACCCTCCCAGCTAGGAAGGAGGGCTAATGAGTCTAACATGCTCTAGAAAAAGTCAGCAGCTCCCCTGGTAAAATCTGACAAAGAACATCTTCTTGAAGGTAAGGGATGAACTACTTGAACAGTTACTGGCATAATTATGCCCTCCAAAAAAGCCTAATAAGCACCAGCCTTTGTTTCATTTCTCTAAGGATGTCCCAAGATGATTCAGAAAACCAGATACCAATTGATTATTTCCACAGATTCACTAATCTTGACTTACTTTGTGCTCTCAAAGTGTCTTTTGTCATGGAGTTCCCTACTTGACCAGTAATAACCTGAGCTTCTTGTTCTAGAAAGGAACTACCTCTTTACTTCACATAATGTGCTTGGTTACTATACGCATGACATCCCATTACAATACAGACAGATACCCTATGGTATTTAATTCTATACTTCATACAGCTGTACAGATGAAAACGTCCATAACTAAAGACCCTAATGCATTCTACTTAAACTAGATCCCAACAAAGCATTATGGAAAAACTGAATTATTAGTCTAATTCAGAATATAAAGTACAATTCTGTGACAACAGCATTTTAATTTTGAAACCTCCAGTGACAAAGTGAAAAGATGCACTGAACATCTATTATGCAAGAAAAGTTTTAAATGCTTGAGTACATTTGCTGAATGAAATGTGGTTAAGACTGATGTCATTAGTATACAGTGGGAAAGGGGTTATTTCTAACGTTCCAAAGGTTACGCTGCATTAAGACCTTACTCCCAAACTATTATTTTAAATTGGACTAAAGAATAGTAATTGAGTGGTACATTAAATTTTCAAGTATAGGAGAAGTTCAAGCTGCCTGCAGAACTGACAGATACTTCTAAATAAGAATATATGGGTAACTTCAGTTTTCAGTTATGATAAATTATCTAAAGAAATCTCTATTATCCACTTGTGTTTAAATGTTACAGTAGTACCAGATGTTACACATGGCCACAGTTTATACTAAAGACAGAGTCTCTAGTCAAGGGAAGGAACATAATAAGAACCCTGACAGATACGACCAAATATCCATCTGTTCTCACAAGTGCACACACTCCTTAGTTAGGGCTGTAGAAGGTTTCAGAGATAGGTTCTTCACACGTTTAACTGTATTTGAGACTGTACAGAAATCTTTAAGAACATAAAGCTTCATATATTCATTTATACAAATATATTTATATGAACATACCCTAATGTGGCAAGAAGAGGGTGCTTTATGAAAGAGGTTTTTCATTTGGCCTAGGCTACACAGTCACTATGTAAACATTAAGGGATGGCTCTGGACTGAGGCTACATTCCTATCCACACCTACCTGGGAGTAAGTTCCACTGAATTTAATGGGGCTGACTGTAGACTTATTAGATTAGCTGAAGTTACACTCCCTAAGAATTTTGCACAACAAAGGCTGTCTGTCAAATCTATGGCTGTGTAGATCATTTTAATAGAAGATATATACAGAACTGATAAACATATCTGACTATTTTGGTAATGTTGGTATCATGTAACATTTCCAGATTTCATTGTGCCCAATCCCTTGAACATGTAAATGTTTGCATATAATCTTGGAATCCTTCTGTCATCATATTTTATATAAAGGTGATTAACCTGTGGCCCTGCAGGTGTTGTTGGACTCAAGACTCCAATTAGCCCCAGCCAGCATGGCCATTGGTCAGAAATACAGGAGCTGTAGATCAGCGATACTTGTGTGGCCAAATGATAGTCAACCCTCATTAAGAAGTTCACATGCAGATAAGAAGATATGTCAAGGCCTTCATTGTCTTTTCCAGTGTTGTATAAGTGGGAACCTTGAACTTATAAGAACACAGGAAATAATGGATTCATTACATAGCTCTGCATTGCATTATCCTCAAAGGCCGAACAGGATAGTAAATTGCATTGCCTGATATTTTATTCCACATAGCATGAGCAAGTGGTTAAGTGCACTTTTCAAACCTTTATGTCAGAAAGCAGCTTTTGCTACCATTTGAACCCATTAACTTGTCTGCAAAAACAAACAAAAACAATGAAGCCTTGGTTTTTTTAGAGCAGTTTCAAGACAGACATCTAGAAAATTTTATAAATCATTCTGTAAGCAGCTCCATTTGAAAGCTGTGGTGCTTCAATAGCTCATCTTATTTCATGATACACACCTCTGGATAACACACAATATAACTTTGATTTTTCAAGTCTAAAGTTTATCACATAAAACATCCAATATACTTCATGTTTTTGCTGAGAGATGGTAGCGACCCCACAGGATCTCAGGTAAAAAAATGGAATTAACTTAAATTCCATTTAATGTAATGTATACACTCGGTTATAATTTTTCCTTACATAAACAGAGTCTAAATATTTAATGTTCAAGTCTTAAACAACTGAATCATCCTACCTGGTAATCTTGCTTTGCTTTGATAAAACTGGAAGATTTCCTGAGTTAAATTTAATGTGATTCTTCCACACAATAGTGTAGTTTACACCCAGCAGATTCTAACCCTACAACTACCACCCAGAATGTGGCTACTATGACTTAACCAAACAGATCTGAACTATGGTGATGCTATTATGGCATAAGAAACTGGCTTAAATTTACACCCACACCATGTTTTTTAAATTCTTTACTTGTATTAAAAATTGTGATTTAAGGCTTTACTCCACAAACATATCCACAAATATAGTCAAGACACACTTTGTACCCACACACTACATCCCAATATTTATTTGTCAATTCTTGATTCCCTAGTTACTCTGGGTAACTAAGAGGCAGAATGGAATAAATACTCACGGTAATACTGTCCAAGAGTTTGGCCATGCGCTTTATTATTTCGCCATGGTGTGCTGGCTGTGTCTGCAGCAGTTTCTTAATTACAACAACACTTTCAGCAACTACTATTTCTGGTAAAGACAAAGACAATAATAATTTTAAAAAAGGAAAATATTCACATAAAATCAATGTCATTTAACACAAATAAATCATTAAAGTATTTAGATGTTTTGAAAATATACTTCATAAAATCAATACAATAATTTTGTGTGGGTCAGATGCAGATCACTTTCCAAATTTTAACAGATGTCTGTCAAGCAAAATAAAACCATAAAAAGAAGACGCTTGGCATTCAAAACCTTTAAAATCTTATTTTCTAGAACTATGTGTGTTTTACTACTCTTAGTATTTGCATCTTTGCTATATGTGAAGCTCTGATAAAACAGATCTTGAGAAACATACAATGCAATAGCCATAATCTTAGCTTTGTAACTGCCTGAAAAACTGCAAATATGTTTCGAAACCAAGTCATATTGATTTAGGTAAGCAATGTTCTGAAAATTGTTTTCATCAATTTAGCATCTAATTGTGTATTATCCTTTTCCCTGGTTCTAAAAAATAAAGCACACATGCCATTTAGAGTATACTGACGCTCAGGATGTTTGAAATAATAGAGCTAAATAAAGGTGGTAGTTCAAAGATTTACAGGGATGTTATGCAACAAAGTACTTTATTGAACAAGGAATATTCAAAGCTTGATTGAACTAACATACGTTTATAAAAACTAGTAAATCAATCACATTCATGCCAATTCTTAGCCAAGAATTACGCTGAAAAGAAAAGGGCAAACCTGACCAAATGTACTACGTTCTTACTGCAGCCTAATAGGAAAAGCAAGACATTTTATTCAATCTTCCTTCCACTAAACCACATTTAAGTGTGACGAGAACAAGCCACAGTGAACCGTGGGTTTGCACACACCGACACAGCTACGTTTGGAAGCTTTTGGTTATGATTTCCATTAACAGTTTAACAAATTGCCTGAACACTAAAGTACTGTATAGTTAATGTTAACTGTTGTTGTTTACACAAGCCAGCTTCATAACCTATGGTTTTAAGTTACTTATCATAGGCAAGCCATATTTCAACTAAATCATATTTAAGATTAAGCACAGTCTGTCAGGTTGGACTCTACAGCTGAAGTTAATCTAAACCAGAAGCAAGAGCTTCTGAACTCCTCCTTATAGCTGAACCAGAGGGGGAAGGGACAGGAAAATTGGGAGGGAATGTCTTGTCTTGCAGAAGTCTTGCTGTGGCACATTCTTGTATCCATGAATATCATGCATGGCTTATGCATGATGTCCTAACAACTAATCATCTAAGCTTTTACACTGCTTTCTAGCAAGCATCAGTAAATAATGCCCAAGGTTCCCAAAGTCTATCATTTGTATTCTTTACTTCAGGGATGGGGGACCATTGACCCTCCAGATGTTGCTGAAATCTAACTCCCATCAGCTCCATTTCAAGATAGGTTTTGCTGCGTGGACTGCAGTCATCAAATACCCAAATGAGCTCATTCCATCAGACATTACTAATAGAACATTGAAATTTCTTTCTGTCTACCTTTAGAACACACTTTAAAGCTACTGAAGGTATCATATGCCAGGAATAAAATTTATCCTATATTATTTGTTTGCAAACCTTTAGGCATTATCTTTTTTTATTTTCCAGAGAAAGAGAAAGAACAATTGGTCTTACCTGAAGTGGAGATTTAAGACTGGAATGCTGTAGACAATGGAGTGGGTACATAGCTTGTCAGCTGACACAGGCAGGAGCAAAAATCTGTGGGAAGTAGGCCTGGCTTCCTCAGTTTTTCAAATTTGCTAAGCGGCCAGGCACTGACAGAGTCACTGAAACAAAAACCAATCCTATCTGCCTTCTTCTGCCTTTCTGGCTCAGGAAGAAACTACTAGAGAAGTGAGAGGGGGGGGGGAGGCACAGAATTGAAAGACTAAACACAGAGAAGTGCATCACAGGGCAGCCTAGGGCAGGGTCCATTGTCTATGGCGTTCCAGTCTTAAATCTCCACTTCAGGTAAGACCAATTGTTTTATTTACTTCCTGGAACACCGTAGCCAATTGAGTGGGGCATGCCACAGCGGAGTAAAACATGGGCAGCTCCCAGCTCTGCAGATGCACCAACTATAGAACTTGGTAGAGAACAGTATGACCAAAGGCCAAATCAGCTGAGGATGGTTGGTTCAATGTGTAATGTTTGGAAAAAGTACTACAAGATGACCAAATGACCACTTTACCATTATCCAGCAAGGAAGCATTGGCCGAGAAAGCAGCAAATCAGGTGGCAGCAGACCTGGTTGAATGAGCTAATACCTGCGTTGCCCAGGGCAAATTGAGGGAATTATAGGCCAGGAAAATACAAGCCCTAATCCACCTCACTAAGGTTGTACTAGTGACCTTGGCCCCTTAGGTAGAAGGATGAAAGGATACAAATAAGGAATCTGCCTTCTGGAAGGGTTTCATGCAGTGAATGTAAACTTTGAGACCTGTGTGGACGTCCAAGGAATACCACACCTTTTCCTTCAGATATTTTGGGCTAGGGCAAAAGGTGGTAAGAACCAACTCCTGTTGGACATGAAATCTGGAAAGCATGTTCAGAACGAATGAGGGAGCTGTGTGCACCACCACCATGCCCTTATGGAAACTACATAGATGTTTTGCTGTAGAAAGAGCTGAGAGTTCTGACACCCATCTAGCTGAAGTTATTGCCACCAAAAAGAGAACTTTAAAAGAGAAGAGCCATAAAGGCATGAGTCGCAGAGGTTCAAAAGGAGGTTGTTGAAGAGCTGTGAGAACCGATTGTAAATTCCAGGTGGGGAAACATTGAGCTACTGGGGGATGTTGCAATATTGTGCCCCTGAGAAAACACTTAACCAGGATGTTCTGAGAAAAGGGCTGCTGGCCTGAAGCACTTGAGATCGATGAGATAGCTGAAACGCGAGTTTAAGAGTGTTTGACCTCAAGCCCACGTTGTAAGAGTGCTTGGCCTCAAGCCCATGTTGTAAGTAGCGGAGAATGTCTGAAATGCAGTTGTAAATTAGAAGTCAAACACCCAAGATGTAAGCCCCTGTTAGAGGTTAGAACTATGGGAATAACAGCCTCATGCAGACCTTGACATTCTAGGTGATGACGTTCAAACACCATGCAGTTGGTTTCAACCACTGAAGGTCCAGATGGAAAAGTGACCCCTGCTGCAATAGGGTGGGTGATACTGGAAGATGGAAGGGTGGAGCCACTGACAGAGTTTGAAGCTCCAACAACCACAGTCTTTGGGGCCAGAAGGGGGTTAGAAGCACCACTTGGGCCTTTTCCCATCTGATTTTGTGAAGAGCTCAAGGAAGAATTGATTGAGGGGGAAAGGCTTAGAGCTGGCCTTGAGGCTACGGGGCAATTAGGGCAACCCATGCTTCTGCTTGAGGGTCTTGGAACCTTGAATAATAACGTGGCAGTTGGTGACTTGCTGTGCTCGCAAATAGATCCACTTGGAACAGATCCCAGAGAACTTGAAGCTGTTGGAATATTTGTCTGGCTAGCAGCCACTCTCCAGGGTCCAGAAGTTTGCGGCTCAACCAATCCGCCTGATAGTTGCAATCTCTGGCGGTATGTTCCATTGATAGGGAGAGCAGATGGCATTCGTCCCAGTTGAAGAGACAAGCGACTTCTGTCTGAAGAGTGACAGATCGAGTGCCACCTTGACGGACGATCTGAGATTTCGCCATGGAATTGTCGGTCCGTATCAGGACGTGGTGTGGACAGAACCATCAAGCAAAGTGAATGATTGATAATCTGGCCACATGCAGTTCCAGCCAGTTGATGGAGTGAGATTTTTCTAGATCTGTCTACAGACCTTGGATGAATTGGTTCCAGCAGTGGGCTCTCCAACGCTAGAGGCTCGCGTCTGTGATAATCAGAGTTGTGAAAGGATCTCTGAACAGGATGCCTTTTTGAAGGTTGGACGATTATGTCCACCAGCGCATGGAGTTTTAAGTGAGGGGTCAATCTGAGACGCTTGTGGAGATTGTGTGTGATCGCCCACTGGTGGGGAAGGAGGAACCACTGAAGGTCATGGGCGTGATGTTTTGAAGGGCTTCTCAAATTGAGTTCATGAACTCTATTTTGAATTTCTTGTACACCACCCATTGGTTGAGGGTGCCATTTCTTTTGGACAACAAAGAAAACAAAGCAGAGACCACAGAAGTACTGGTTGGGAGGAACTGGAACTAAAGCTCCCATGCCCAAAAGATGGCGAAAACAGGACCAATCTGCCTGCAAATTAACCTTGTTTTTTGGGAGAGGGGAGGGAATGAAACGAGAGGGAGGATTTGAAATGAAAGCTACGAGATAGTCTTCTGCAATAACTCTTAAGACCCAACCGTCGGTTACAGAACATTGCCAGATGGGAAGAAATTGGGTGAGGTGCCCTCCCACCTGGGGTGAGGACCCATCATTGGGGTTGTTGTTTGGCGGGCTTGGCATTTGTAGTTGGATGGAATCGCTGGAATCCCCGTCACCCTTGGAATTGCTGACAAAATGGTTGTCCGAATCTGAAGTCTTTTGTCTATTTTGGGACCGAAAGGGGAGAAAGAGGCATAAGGGGGAAAGCGTCTTCTTGGCCTTCTATCCTGCCTTTGACTAATGAAAATTTTCCTCTTATCCCTTGATTCTATCAGGACATCTTTTAGTGCCCCGTCTCCAAAAAGCTGACTGCCTGAGAAGTATACATCTCTTGTCAGCAGAGAAGGGAACAGTGGAAAGATTCACTTTAGACACTGTATTAGCATTCCAATTTTTTAACCAAAGAGTGTCTCTAGCTGCTACTTGGAATGACAATGCTGTAGCTGCAAATTCCATACAGTCCATAGTGGCATCTGCCATAAAGGCCTGAGCTTTCAAGAGTTTAGAGAAAGTTTGGCATTGTCGGGGGGGATCTGGGGGGGGGGGTTATAGCAGATCCTCAAGCCACACAAAGGCTTGGGCACAAGATGATGTGGTGCAGGAGGCCCTCATAGACAGGCTGCTGCATCATGGATTTTGTATAGAGCAAACTCAAATCTCCTATCCATGATATCATGAAGTTGGACATCTCCTTCGCAGGGAACCAAATGGCGCGAGGAAAGATTCAAAATTGGCCTGTCTATCGAAGGAGTTTTAATATAGGCAATAAATTTTGGGTCTAAGGTATTTAATTTATCTGCTAAGGTGGCATTTTTCTTAGAATGCATGGGAGAATCCAGTTCTGACTTTGCAATGGCCTTTAACACTGACAGCACCAAAATGGAATTAGAAGAGGTGCGACTATCAGTTAGTAGGGTTATATTGCTATCTGGCTTTGGAGTCAAGGATGATAATGCAAAAGCCTGCATAATTTTATGTTTTAGAGTGGGAGCACAGGCTTCCTGGAACAAACATACAGAGAGAGGTTCGTCCTGCACTGATACATCACTCCTTTCATCATCCATTTCAGGTTCCGTAAGGAAGTAGGGGAGGATGGAGAGACATAATCATAATTTCCATCACTGCTCACTAGAGTAAAGGGGTTAGGAGAGGATTCCCCTACATTAGTTCCCAATTGCTGGGAAAAGGAATCTGTCTTTGGTAAGATAGCTGGTCGCTTGGTGGGAATTTGTAATTGGAGATCAGATGATAGTGAAGGAATAAGTGCTTATTTCAACTGCTCAATTAATGGTGCTGGATTGGTAGATTGAGGGTTTTGCACCCCTTGACCATTATCCTTGGAAAATCCTAAAAATTCTGATTGAGAGTCAGATAAGCTGGTGTTAAGATGTCTTTCACCAGTAGGTGGTAGCAAATGATTAGCATTCACATGGCCAACATTGCTTTTAGGTAATGGGGTCTGCACTGTAGTGGAGTCCCGAGATTGAGGAATAGGTGTAGGGGAAGGGCGTTTTCTATGAACCAGGGGGCCAGGTTTGTTTTTGCTTGGTTTTCTTTGGAGGTCGTTCAGTCACACCTTGAAAGGGCTCCATAGTGGAGGACAAGATGGATACACACTCTCACAATATCGATAGCAGTGGAAGCCAGGGGGGCACACAACTCCTTAGGCTGAATCGTGGATCACTCGTCGTCACTTTTAAGGTGAACCAGGAGGAATTAGCCAGCCTCAGACCTCCGATGCCACTACTGCAGACTATGGGGGAGGGCAGCATGACTCAGTCAAACTACACACATACTCTCTCCATGTCACTTAAGTGAACTGGAGGTGAACTCTGGAGGTTGTATTGGTAACAGGCAAGCACTCCATCACCGAACGAAGTGGACCAGGAGGCAATACTGCAAATAGTGTAAGTACCCCTCTCCCTCTGCTGTACCACAGACCCGGAGCGCAGTAGCAGGACCATGAAACACACAGACACACTATATTAATAAAAGGCAGCTGCACAACTACACAAATAACAAAGGAAATAAATGTGATCCCAGAAATTTGGTGGTAGGGGAAAAAATTATAACGTCTGAAATGAAAGCTAAAAAGAGAAAAAGAAACGCTGCAGTGGTGCGTTGAAATCAAAAGGAGGTGGCAACAGACAAAGTGGGGAGCCAGGAAGCTGCCATGCACTGCAACAGAGACAACAAATTAAGGGCACAAAAACAAACAACAAGAATAAAATGCCTTAAAGGAAGGAACAAAGAAAAGGGTTGTAAGTGCCTTTTAAAAAAAAAGGAGGAAGGAGGTGGGGGGATGAAATCCCAAGGAATAGAAGGGAAGAATTAGGAGAAAAATAAAGCCAAGGAAAAAATCAGAAAACTAATAATCAATAAACTTAGCTAGTCAGTAGAGCTGAGGAGGAATGTTCTGCTGTGTCAGGTAGGAGAAAAAATTGAGGAAGCCGGGCCTACTTCTCACAGATAAAAGCTTTGCTCCTGCCTGTGTCAGCTGACAAAAGATGTACCCACTCCATTGGCCACAGCATTCCATGAAGTAAATTAAGCAGGTAATAATTGCTTAAACCTGAATACTACTGATCAGGAAGAGAAACAAATCATTTGTTAAAATTCTGGTATGGAAGGTAAAGAACTGTTCCAACCTATGTTGGAACTTAGCAAACACTGTTCCTTTGCAATGCATCATCAGGAGGCAATGGTTTTCCTGAAGGAATTGGGGGGGATGCTTAATCTTAGTCCTGCCCTTTGTTTTCCGTGGCAACTCCCATCCAAGATGCTTTCCTACAACTTTGGTTCCAGACCAACAGTTGTAATAGAATTGCAGGAGGGAAGCACCTGGTGGGGGCACGGTTAAACACTTCTTTCTCTTCTCCCTTTTCAAATCTGCCCCTCCGGAAACTGCATGGCAAGGGAAAAGTGACACCTGATATAAACTCACAATTGAATTTTTAGTTTTGCCTGAACTATATGCTAGATTCAAATGTTTAACTACCTGCATACAAATAAATAAATAAATATGTGGATTGACTTCCAAGTAAAGCCAGGCACCTATCAATCCAGATGAATATAGTGATGACATTCAACATGCAAAGTAGTGGTAAAGGCAAAAAATGGGTACCAGAGATTTATTTTGGCACCTCATGACATTATAAGCAGACCTGATTTGCTTCTGTTTTTCCTTCTATAAGATTTAATGTTGTTTTTGAGAAATAATTACACAGCACTGGCTTAGCTTTTATACCTGTTTGAATTTCCCCTCTTTTGTATATTAATATAGAAGAAAATAAACGATGAAGCATGGACAACTTGGTTGGCGGCAGTCCTAAACTGTTTGATATGTATCTTATTTAGCCACTTACAAACATAAAAACCCCACATTTCCCTGCTTGTAGCACCCTCTGCAGTACAGTCACTTTAATGCAACTGGGGAAAAAACATCACAGTGCTCTGGATGAAGACAACATTCTACAAATTTTAATTATAGTACTTTAAAATACTTCAGATATCAGTATCAACTGTATACCAACAGCAGCCCATGCTAATAATTAAAAAAGGAAATAATTTTAAAGAGCTACAAACAGGAACTATAAACAATGTCACTGTTTATTCAGAACATGCTATTTAAGACAAACACTATATTGCTTTTATCTGTTTCTATCTGGGAATACTACCAGAAAATACAAGCTGCCAGTCACTCAAAATACAAAATAGAACAATTAACTTACCATCCCTGTTAGACAGCAAACACACTAGGCCGTTAAGACATGTGTCAGTCACTTCTGAGATGTTGGTTGCACATCTGCCTATTGCCTGAATTGTAGCAGCAGCAAATTGTTTATCTTGGCTTTTCACATAGGTCTGCAGAAAATAGGAATTTCAGTCTTCAACATATTGGTCTCATCAGTTTAAATCTTTAACAAACCTATCCTTCCTTTTGGAAGTTACCTTCAGTTTTTTAAATTAGAGAATGCGAGTGATATACAAATAGGGCAACAGGCTAACTTTTGTTACCCAATGCCAGAAGGGATTCAACCACCATGTATATTAGTAGTGGGTAGCAACTCAAAGCCAGTGATTAGTTCGAGTGCACGAACAGCATGGTTCACGAATAGTTCTCAAAAATATTTCAGTTCATTTAACTTGCTGAATCCAACTGAGAACAAAGAAAGAAACAAACAAAAGAAAGGTGATAGTGAAACAATTGCTGGAGAAAAACGGGTTCTTTGGAACACTACAGATGTTCCAAATATAAATATTATATACCAGTATGTTCTGAAACAACCTATCTTGGGTCAAGACCAATGTGAGTCAATCAAAAAATATAATCAGAACGTAAGACAACTCCTTTCTAGAATACAGTAGTACCTCGGGTTACGAACGCGATCCGTTCCGGGTCGCAGTTCGTAACCCGAAAAGGTCGCAAACCGAGCGCCGCTTCTGCGCATGCGCGGGACGTGCGCGCGCCGAAAACACTTCCGGGTTTGCGGAGTTCGTAACCCGAACTGTTCGCAACCCGAGCGGTTCGTAAACCGAGGTACGACTGTACTAGTATCCAGGGAGCTTTTGCCCATCTGCAACTTGTGGCAGAATCAAGCTGATTTACAACAAAATACAAATCATATTTTGTGTTCTATGGGTGATATCCCAAGATCACAAGCGGACTTCCCCTTACTCCCCCCCTCCAGCCCCTGTAACCTCCCATACATTTTCAAAGTATGCATCAGAGGGTTGGACGCCCCTCCATAACAGATCTGGGGTGCTAATGGGTACTATAGGTGTGAGAAAAGCAAGAAGTCCCATTACACAACTGGAAAACCACTGCACAATTAGATAGTGTCAAGTTTCAAAACATTTAAAATAAAAGTAAGGAAGCTGTTTTTCTAATGCAAAAATCTGGAATCCAAAAATCTCGAATCAGCTTAAGCATACACTTCAAGTATGCTCATAGAATGTTCAAGTATCATACACTTCAAGTATGTTCATAGAATAAGAATGATGTACAAACCTGAAATTCTCTGAGAAGAGTTGAAATGTTGGCCTCATTTGCCAAGTTAGTTAAGATTTCAAGCTAAAAGAGAAAAGAATCTGATTAGGAACAGGGCCGGCTCTAGGGGTAGGCTGGGTGGCGCGGGGCGCCGGGTTGACAGGGGGGCGCTGCGCGGTGAAGCCGTGCGGAAAGCATGGTGTGCGCTGCGCCTGCCCACCAGCCACGGCAAGAAACGGGCCGGGGGCGCCGGAGCGATCTGCGCACCACGGCGCCAGACCTGCTTAAGACGGCCCTGATTAGGAAAACTTGGAAGAATAAGGAATGTTTTCTACATTGTGAACAGTTCCGAATTACAAAATGAAAAACCCTCAGCAAGTTGAAGGCTGGAAAATAAATCACCATGAATTTTTAATAAGAAAACGTTTCTCTTATTAAAGGATTAAAGGAGGATTAAAGGAAATGATTTGAAAGCTATGTATTAGCTCATATGATGCATATGGATTGTAAGAACTCCTAACATGGCCCATGCCTAAGGCAATGTTCACTGAAGCTTTTATCCAGGTGTAGAAGAGAGGCCTTTTCTAAAGTTTGAAAAAGGAGCTGTGCCTGTATTATATAACGCTTCAGGAGTGGGGAACCTTCTGCCTGTTGGCCTAATTAGGCCTGCCACACTTCCCCATATGGCCTGAAAGGCTGTTGTTGGCAAGCCACATTCACCTGCTCTACACCTGAGTAAGTCTCTGCCCCACTCTCCAATTTTAAGCTGCGGCAACATTGGGACTTTTCCTCAGACACTGGAATCACTGACCCATAGTGCCTCCATCTTGGCAAGATTCAGGTATGTTCCCTCATCCATCTCAACACTGCATCCAGGCGCTAGTTCATGGTCTGCACTGCCTCTCCCAATTCCGATGTTACAAAGAAATAGAGCTACTGTATCATTAGCATATAAATGATATCTTGCCCCAAATCTCCCTATGACCACTATCAGAAGCTTCATGTAGCTATTAAATAACACTGGGGGGGAAATGGTGCCCCAAGGTATCCCATAGTGTAATTGCCAGAGGGCTGACAATGCTGCTCTGTGAACTCAGCCATGTAGATAGGACCAGAACTACTGTAGCACAGTACCCCAATTTCCATTCCTTGGAGCCAGTCCAGGAGGACACCATAATGAATGGTAAGGAAAGCCACAGAAAGATAAAGAAGCAGAAGCGGGGTCATATGCCTCTTGTCCCACTCTCAGCAAAAACCAATTCAAACCAGATTCAAAAAGGTTTAGATAGGTGACCTTCTCCACTGCCTTCCCTAGGAAGCAGATCTTTGCAACTGGTTCCAGACCAACTTCTTTAGGAGTGGCTCTCTCAAGGCAACTCCATGGGGTCACAAAGAGTCGGACACGACTAAACGACTAAACACAACAACTCTCAAGGCAACCCCTTCAGGTTATGAAGTGTTAATTACATTCTGGACCCAAACAGTCAAACACCCTTTGTGAGGTTCAATAAGCCAATAGGGACAGGAATCAATAGGGTCTATGGTTGGGTGAATAGCCATAAGCACCTTGTCAACCTCATCTGTCTGCACGAACTGAAACCTATTCCACAAGGCATCATCAGTTGTGACATTGGGCACCTGACTTGGAACTCAAGAGTCAAGGTCACTCTGAAGTTGAGAGACTTTAGACCAGGGGTAGGCAACCTCAGGCCCGTGGGCCGGATGCGGCCCAATCGCCTTATCAATCCGGCCCACTGACGGTCCGGGAATCAGCGTGTTTTTACATGAGTAGAATGTGTGCTTTTATTTGTGGGGCATACAAATTCATTCATTCCCCCCCCCCCCAAAAAATATAGTCCAGCCCACCACATGGTCTGAGGGATGGTAGACTGGCCCACGGCTGAAAAAGCTTGCTGATCCCTGCTTTAGACTCAAAATATGTTAGTCACTATTTTCTGTGCTCAATTCACAATTTCACAATTTTTTGTAATCCCAATCTTTCTAATAACTAATTACGTAAGAAAGTTGTTCTCTTTTCCCCTGCTACATTCTTTGCTTCCTATACAGTAGATTATTTAAACAAATTAAATGTAACAGTTTACATTTCTGTCCTCTTTGACATTAGTATAGATTAATTAAATGCAGATCTTTTACTTATTGCTTACTATAAACTGCACTAAGGTCCTACATTTAAAAAATGGCTTCCTTTTAGAGACTCAGCAAGCAATTTTATACTTACTAGAAAACAAGCCCTGTTCAACACAAGTTTTCCTGCTAATGAAACCTGTGCAAGAGTCTGCTCTCTACAGTTTAAATTGTTCACAACACAGAGTATGTTCCTCATAATATACTCAAGGTAAGATTTCTGAAAGAGATGAGTTGGGATTTTGCTCTTTTTTAGTATTACAAAATTAAGGTCAATGCTGAGGAACAAATATATTCATCCTATTAAGAATAATTAATGCATTTAATATAAATATAAAATACTAGTGTGTTCAGCCCGTTAAATAAACGGGCGCTAGAACACATGTGAGCGCTGCGCGGAGCACCGGATCGAGGAGCCGGTCTGCACAGTCAGCGCCCAGCAACGCCGTGCTGGATTGAGGAGGTGATGCTCCGTGCGGCGTTGCTGGGCGCTGACTCTGCAGACCGGCTCTTCGATCCGGTGCTCCGCGCAGCGCTGATCAGCGCCGACCCGGCAGGCCGCCAGATCAAAGAAGCGGCCTGCCGGGTTGGCACCCAGCAGCGCTGCACGGAGCACTGGGGGACGGGCGGCGGGGAAGACAGGCAGGCAGGCAGGCAGGCAGGCAGGCAGGCAGGCACTTGTTCTCTTGCCTGCCTGCATTCCCCACCGCCTGTCACACGCAGATCGGTGGGCGCTGCTTGCTGGGGCTTGTCAACCCCGGCAAACAGCGCCCGCCGATCTTCGGCTCTGTCCCCCGATGCGCTACGGCTCGGGGAAGCAGGCAGGAAGACGGCAACAGCCCGCAGCTTCCCGGGCTATTGCTGTTTCCCTGCCTGCTTCCCCAAGCCAAAGCGTGCGGGGGGCGGAGCCGAATTGCGGCGCGGGGGGGGGGGGTTCACTGTTTGCCTTCCCCGAGCTAAGGGGGAGGCAAACGGCGAAAAGCCCCCGCCACGCCGCAATTCGGCTCCGGGACTGGCTTGGCGGTGGCGGGAAGAAGGGGAGGAATTCCTCCCCTTCTTCCCGCCACCGCCAAGCCATTCCGCAGCGGGGGCTTTTCGCCGTTTGCTCGGAGAAGGCAAACGGCGAAAAGCCCCCACCGTGCCGCACTTCAGCTAGGGGACTGGCTTGGCGGCGGTGGGAAAAAGGGGAGGAATTCCTCCCCTTCTTCCTGCCGCCGCCAAGCCGAGGAAGCGCCGTGTGGCGGTTGGCGGAGCGGCGGTTGTCTCTCTGTCCAATCCCTGTGTCCCTGGGGTACATGCGCTGTAACCCAGGGACACACGGAAAACTTGGACGCAGAGACACTTGCATATTATTATATAGGATAAAACCATACCTTTAATGTCTTGATCATAGTTGGATCAGTTGACCTAACGTAGAAACTCTTCAAGTAAGGCACAAACATGCCCTGGGGAGGGAAAACACAAATTAACAATATTTAGTAATTATACTGAGGTTAAAATGTAGAATTTTGAAGTTATGTATTCAAAACATCAAACCTTGTGTTGGATTGACATCGTTGCTATATTCTGGAGAACAATGTACTGTACTTCCCTAAAAGTCAATGTTATATAATTAATATGCATAACTCTCAAGCACTGCTCTATTAAAAACATTTTTAAAGAGCTAGATTCAAAAGTAAAGGTTATTTAAATCCTTAGAATGCTCTTCAAAATGTTTTTGAAGATATGTTATATAATGGAATATCAAAGTTTAAAGTACTAAATGGGTTCAGAGTTATTGCAAACACTACAAACATTGATGGAAATGAAATCTGGTACACTCCTTTGAGAACCTTGATTAAACCCTATATAGTCAAAGTAAATTTACAGAAGCATACCTAGTTTCATTTCATTTTAAAAAGCCAGGAGAGATGTATGTAGGGAACTAACATGAGAGAGTGGTGGCAGGAGAGGGAATGCATAAATCCTGAAGCTTTATCTTTAAAACCTACTTCCATTGTATGCTTGTGCCAGATCTTGATTTTGAACCAAATTTATACCTTATGAATGTAATAGTACACTATACTTCTTTTCCAGTGAGCTTTATAAAATTGAGCTCATTAAATACTATTAACGTGTTTCAGATTTTGTAAATATTTATCAAATCCATGTATGAACAATGAATACCAAAATTACTGTTATACAAATGAAAACTACTTTACCCTTTCATAACTTTTTACCAACCACTGTTGGGAAAATTAGCAGAAAAGTATGCTTGATTTACCTGTTACTACGAAGTAAACGTACTAATGATTTAGCAACAATCCCAGCTTCAGATTTGGGTGCCACATGCCAATAAAGTTGTGCAATTGCCATCACCACCTGAAAAAATGACGACAAGTCACCTCCATTCATCTGGTAATTATGCTTTTCTTTCACATAGTATAAACATATTTGCATGCAGTAAATTTTAATTTCTTACGTTCCTTGAAGCAAAAGAACATATTCAAAGACATCAGGTATTACATTATTGTCTTTGAATTATAAGCAGCTTTCTTAGCAGAAGAAAAAACATATGTAGAAAAAAAAGCTAGCTTCAAGGTCTAACCCCACTCCACCCCCGGCTTTAAAATATACTAAGCCAGAATACATGGCAAAGTAGGCCTGCACATTACGCGGTGGTTATGTTTGGATATCTATTGTACTCAGTACAGACTATTTTCAATGGCTAAATTTAAAAATTTAAAGCCTGGCTTTAAAAACCCCTAAAGACAATTATGAAGAAAGTTAATCTTACGGCAGCATTCCGGCTTTGTAGTAAAGGCTTTGTATTTCGTATAAGCAATCGGTGGTCTGGGTCCATAGAATAGGGCTTGTTCGCTTCCTGATTTTTCTCTTTCTGCTCTTCTTCAGATCCATAGAAATGCTTCTCACTATACTCTTCCAGAATTCCCTCCTATCAAAGGTGAGAAAAACGCATACAAACATACATATTGCTTTGCTTTTCACTTTCAGGTAGTACCAAAACCATAAATATGGTATGTCACCTAAATTTTGTTTAGCATATTCTGAATTTGAACTACAGCTCAAATTTCTCAACAGATTCCTGGCAAACAATGTTTCTTTATCAGAGCCTGAAGAAAAAAACATCTATTGGCTGCCTGGGCCTCTGTAATTCAGCTGACCAAGCAAAAGCTCAATAAGTAGTATGTCTATATACTAGAATAATAGGAGAACCATAAATCAAATACAGCACGAAACCTTAGAGATCAATCAGTGAATCTTCCAGGGTACAAAATCTATTCCCCCAAACAGACCCATACTTTCATATACGCTTAACCACTCATTTCCCAGAGACATTATGAGTTCACATAAAGTAACAGCCTGATTATTTGGCATGTTATAAAAAGTATATATATTGTTTTCAAATATCATACTGCAGAGACAAAAGATTCAGAGAGTAATGTTATGCTGTTGTTTTCTTTAAGACTACAAGGATGTAAAATTGTTGTGCCCAAGTTACTCTATTCAAAGCTCAAAAAATATCTGTAGAATCTAAAACTTAAGAGTGTAACTAATATGTGGACAAAGGGTGCCCTAAGCCTCTTTTTAGTCATCCTGGCTTTGTAATGGAGAGCTTTATATACTGTGGGTAAACACTAACTACAATTAGTAAAAATGCAGGACTCAGCATTACTAAGGCTTTAGCTGCTCTGGGCCATTCTTATAGTATTCCACATGCTAACAAACCAAGAGTGAAGCTGAAATAAAGTTTTTAAGTTGTACACATTTTTTTCTTTGATATTAGCTATTTAGGGACAGAAACACCAGTATTTCCCAACCTTTTTCTGATTGTAGCCCCCCTGCATTTTTCTAGTGCGACCTCCTGCAATGTAGGAAACTCTGCTAAATCTTCTATGGCAGATGGCCATCCAACCTCTGCTTAGAAACCTCCAAGAAAGGAAAGTCCAGAACCTCCCGAGGGAGATCCATGTATTATAAAAAGTAAACAACACTTATTTGACCCCAGTTATTTGACACAGAGGGGGAACCTACAGATACAGTCTTTAAGTTCTGTATATATGGGAGAATTTTAAAAATAAGTGGTCCTCACTGACCTGGCTGGTACAAAAAGATACTGTCATCCGGAGGAGCCCTGGCTGCCTAGATAAAACACACACCCCTTACCTGGGAGTAAGGCCCACTGAACTCAGTGCAGCTTTCATCTGAGTAGTTATTTACTAGATGCAAGTTAGCAGCACCAGATGACCCCACTTGGCTAGGCGCTGGGGTGGATTTCCCCGTGCCAATGCTGCCGATGGGTCCTGCACCCCTTGGCAACATCCGAAGGCTGTAATCTGCTAGGCGCTGGGGTGAATTACACCCTGCACCTTGTAGTCAGGCCCGGCTTGCCACCAGGCCCAGCACTGGCAGCAGCAACAAGCAGCTCCAGCTCGCCCAGCTCTTCCAATTGCCACCCCACCACTGCACTTACCTGACCTGGGGGTTCTGGATCACAGAAGGTCTTTTCTGAAAATACCACTATACAATAAGTGCAGGTGGAAGTTAAAGAATCCCCTTCACAAATGGTAAATGCAAAATGAGAAAACTTTCCAGATGCTTGGGCATGATTCCTGCTGTGCAGCATCCAAAGCCAGGCACTCATTAAGAATTCACTGTATTGTTAACTTACAGTCCAATGATATACATATCTACTTCAGAAGTAAGTCTCTTTGTGCTTAATGGGCTTTCTGCCAGGTAAATAGGTACAGGACAGCAATCTCAGGGTTTAGGACTGTTATGAGCGAAAACAGGGCACTTGTGATTTTAACAGCTGTATCTTCACTTAGGGGAGATACTCAGCAATGGGCCAGAGGTCTGTACAATCACTGCAATAACTGAAATCATGAGTAAAATTTAACACACAGTGCTAGATGTAATTACTTTATCACCTTTTTTGTTACCCACTGAAGGCAAAGTTGCCAGGCAAGATCTGAATTCTTATCCCAACAATTATATCAACCGCTAGTGATTCTGTGTAATTAAGCTTGGAACGCACATTTTAAAATCCACAGCTAATGAATTGGTGAATCTTGAAATACATGCTTTCAAGATACTCATTTATATGAAATAAAAGCTAGAGTGTTTACACACTAAATATTTTAAGTCTTATATCAGTACGACTAGCACTACTGTACTATCACAAAATCCTAATAGGGATATGAATCTTTATTCTTTTGTAAGAATGAAGATAATAGGGCTTGTACCAAAATTAACAAACCGTAAACTATGATCTTCCTCTATGTTTATTGGTGGGTCCCTTTACCTGTTGAGGCACACAAAATAATTCAAAATTACTAATCCTGCAAGAGCAGAACATTTAACTTGGAGAGGAGGAAATATACTGCTCTGAAAAAGAAGGTAAATTCATAAAATAAAAATGCAAATATGCATTTTAACATTCTTGAATGTATTAATCTGAAAGGTTTAATTTCCATTTTCCTGCATCAGCTTTATTTATAAAATGTCGTGCCCTATAAATATGCTGTTATTTTCTATAGTCAAGCACCCCCTTAACAAATCTTCTCATTAATATGTAAATTTAAAGTCAATCGGTCTTCTCCCTGACAGCACCATGAATTCCTAGTGCACTGTATAATCGGTTTTGACTTGGCAACCACTATTTATCAAAGATGTCAGTTAGAAAAATTATGGAAAATGCACTGCAATTGATATGACTGCAATATACTTTGTCAACAGTTAATTGTTCCTCAAATCATACATTTACATATAAACAGTCTAAATACTGATCTATAATGATGCAAATAAACTAAATTAAAAATCTGTTCTACTACACAAGAAACCTTGTTATGTGTTTATTTAAGAACCTATTGAAAAAAGCATGGAGACCTGCTGATTTCAAAGAGGTTCTCCTTCTATTTTAGCAATTAAATTAGCAAGAAACCAATCTGGTTTCTGAACTTTCTTGCCCTGTGCAGACATAACACTGCCAATCTCTTAATCATGGTTAAGAGACAGAGTGGCTCCCAGGTTTACAAACACAATCCTCTTTCTTTGTCAGTTTTAACCATGCTGTAGTATTACATATAGACTGGTACTAATCTGGGCTACCACCAGTGCAGTGGTAATGAATACACTAAAGGAGAAGCAGCATGTAAACCACTTGCAGTTTCTTAACAACATCTATGAGTTTGGACACACTGCAGTTGTGCTGGGCCTCTATCAGGCAGCATTTATGAGTGAGTAGCTAGTGATATTGCCTGTTCTTAAAAACTGCAATACCTTGTCATCCTTGTGGCAGGCAGCAAAAGCTAAAAATGTGCCCATGCCCACAAGAATGGTACAGAAAGAAACAAGGATTTGAATGAAAAGTGAGATAACTACCGGTACAATAAATTTTCCAATAGCAAAAAAGATACAACTTTAGTTGTTGCAACTATTATGAAGGTTTGGCGTAAGATACGGACAAAAATGCTGTTGTGGTAATTCATCTATAACTCCTTCACAACTGAAAATTTTAAAAAGTGGCTGAAACAAACATGAATTATTTTCTTTCACTGCAAGTCCTATCAAATCTAAGAGATGGAACCCTCTCATCAGTTACCAGTGATGGGCCATGCTGATGGTGAACATTATGAAAATCTAATCTACTGCATTATTTGCTTTGAAGTTATCAAATAAAAACAGAATGATAAAAAGAATTCCAGAATGCAGCAAGGTGACTGAATCATTGAATGAATGCTATTCATCTCCCGCAAGCACAATAACATTCCTTTATAAAGTATGTTAATAGAAGTACACTAAAGAAGAAAAGAAAAAGACATCTGGATATGAACAGTAATGTCGGTGTGCAGGTTAAACAGCAAAAATATCTTGTTTCACATGTAACTGGAAACAGCATTGTCTTTTCTGTTCTGACTAGACTGACTTTGATTAATCCAGGTCATGAAGATATCTGCACTACATATAATAATTTTGTGAAAAAATACTATGTACATAGGAAGGGGGAATGACAAATGGGAAGAAAGACTTCAGGATTACACCAATCTCGTCGCTGCTGAACCTGTTTATCATGAATACAGCCACACACAACCTTCCAGTCAGCAAAGGAAGCTACAACTTCCATTAACTGGATAACCCATTCTTCAAGGACACCTCCAAAATGAAGATGGGTGTATTAATTGATCCCAGTGAGAAGCTGAATTAATCTCCAGAAAATGGCTTGTATATGCTGGCTGAAACTTCTTTACTCTAATGGGCTCTAAAATGGCAATCAGTGACCAGAAAAGAGATTTGTGGTAAATATTGCAATAAAAATGTCAACAGCTGTAAAGTCTGCAACAGCTGTAAAAAAATATCTATTTTAGGACTCATCAGGAAAGGGATTGAAAATAAAACTGTCAATAGCATAACATTATACTAATCTATGGTAATTTTTGAATAGCATGTGCAGTTCTGCTTGCAGCACATAAAAAAGAATATTGTAGAACTAGAAAAAGTTCAGAAAAGAGTACCCAGAATGATCAAGGGGAATTATGAGGAAATATTACAGTATGAATGCATAAACCCAATCTGATAAAAGGGTCTTTTATTCTTGCCTATATGAAACAAGTCAAAAAGCTAAACATTATTCCATCATTCATTGAATCATATACTGTACACACTAGGGGTTGCCACCACTGCTTGCTCCACCCACCAACCCCACCTACCTCCTTGCCAACAGCCCTTTCCCCCCACATGACCAAACACACTCCCTTTATGCCTCCCCCATGCTCACCAACTCTTCTTTTAAAAAATTGGGAGAGGTGCTTCACATAGTAGCTTGCTAAACTGCTGTGTGAAGAGCCTCCCCTGCTCCATTATGCCTTGCTGCAGGTGTGTTTAATGGAAGGGACAGCAGTGCACATTGCCTCCCCTCTCCCCGGGCCTGCCGATTGGTGTGGCCACCAATATGGCAGACGATGACTACACCTTACAGTGTGTGTGTGTGGTCGCGCGCGCGCGCACACACACACATGTTCTATTCTGTCAACATAAAGGAAAAAATATCATGCTGTTGCACAGCATACAATTACATTCCTAAAACACTGTATAACCTCCTGTCAACCTTTGGGGATAAAGCAATGAAAAAACCCAATCCAAGTGTCTGCACACAACATGTAGGCTAGGACATGTGATGCTTAGAAGAAGCCTTTCAACCATGGATGCAGAAGATAAACTACCAACACAAAAACCAGCAACACACATAACATTATCTTGTAGTACTACAAGTATTGCTAGGGGATGGAATTTAACTTATACCCGGTTAAGTGTAGGAAATACAAGTTTACGACAGAATGAGAGCAGTAATAGTATGATGGTAAATCATTTAGTATCAGAAAATGCTCTCACCAGTTTTAAAATGCAGGAAGCCAGTACAACTCAATCTGACAAACAATCCAATTATGATCAATAATCCATTAAGTAAGCCTTGTATTTAACAAATCGCCTGGTAGTAATAGGTGACCAAGAATTCCATGCAGATGAGTGGGCTGGCAGAAGAGGAGGTCAATTCATTCCTTCTCTACCAACCCACTTTGTTACTGTGCTAAGCATGAGGAAAGAAGGATCTGTTTGTCCACAACTAGTACAAAACAGAGATAGATCTGCCTTTCTCCATCAAACCTGCTTGATATGGTTTTTTCTACTTTTTTCTACAAGCTAGTAACTTTTGTGAGCCAAGTTACAAGACTGCACTGATTTTCGAGATCAATTTATCTGCCTGACTGTAAAGTGTTAAAGTGTGGCATTGCAATGACGAAGAAATACAATGACGAAGACTTCATTAAGAAGATCTGATCAAGCCCATACTAGCTGATGTGGAGAGGAGTTGACTGCTCATTCTCCACAAAAATGCTTTCTCTCAGAAATCTACAAAATAATAAGTTTATTCATTTTGATACGGTACACATTGTCTGATGGTCTTGATGCGTGACAAATCATTGAAGATGCTAATAAGCAAACTGTTGGATAAGTTGTACTGGCCATCTGAGAGCTATTGATGTACATTCCTGAAAGTGTTTGTCACTAAGCCTGCTCCTAACAAGCTAGAAGAATTCAAAGTAACTTTTAAAAAGTTATTTACCTCTTTCCAAGGGCTGACAAACTGCATGCGTGCATATCGAGTCAGCATGTGGATGATGACAACTTGTCCCCATTCCTCCACATCCACCAACAGATTACAGAGTTTTCTGTAGTTCTTGTGAATCAGATCTATTCTGTCTGGACAGACTTCTTCAAATGCCATCACAACACTTCCTGCTACAAGCTAGAGAACAAGAATCAAGCATATAAGAATCAGTAACTCCAAAGGAATTACAATAAGTTTAAACGACAAGCTATAGGAAAGGGAGACAAGCATGTAGGTTATGACTACTCAGCAAGTTTGTGAGAAATGCATCTGCTATGTGACCTTTATTTCATTTTATTTCCTATCTTGTGGAAATGCTCTTCAGACACTGGATGTACCACTTTATCTAATTGGCTACATCTGCTTTCTTAATTGTCAGTCATTGATATGACTTTATTCATTGGTAAAAAGCACTGGAAGGTGGGAAGAGCACTTATCAATCCAGAAGAACTCAGCCATAGAGGATCACTCTTCAAGCAGATGTGTGATTTATTCATTTAAGATTATATACATATAACTGGGTCTATGCCCCTGCTCGCTCTGCTTACCAACCAACCCCTGCTATTCCTCCCATATTAACCCCCTAGAGCTCCTCCTTCCCACCTCATGTAACTAAGTTTGCTTTTAAGATTCTGAACCCTATTTCTGAAGCCACTTCTCTCTTCTATTCTGCAGTCCTGCTTTGCACCTCTTTTCACCTTCATCCCCATTTCCACATCTCCTCCTTCTTTCTTTTGTGCAACCCCAACCAACCCCATGGTAATCCCTTGCATCTTCTTCCTCCTCCCAATTATGGAGCCATCTCCCCCTCCTTTTCTTCAGACCCTTTCATGCCCCTGTTTTCATCTTCAACCCCATTCCCTTCTTTTTTGGAACTCCCTTTGCACCCCCCATTTTCACTTTCACCTCCTTTTCCTCTCTACCCTTCTCTTTACTACTTCAACTCTCACTTGCACACAGATCACTCTTATTGCCATGCCTTATTCACACTCTCATTGTACAGTCCCCTTGGCACACATAGCTCATGATGATATATGTTACTGTATCTTTAATATAAATATGAACTTAAGAGTAAGCCCATCAGCTATCTTGTTCAGTTAGATAAGGTGTAGTTCAGTTGATGGGTGTAGTAGGTATAGGGGCGTCCACTTGTTAATATCTCTTCTAAATAACAGCACTGGATCTGAAACTTGAAGACAACACATAGTACCAGGAGTAAAAAACATTGTAGGGAGGTACTATGGAATATTTGAGGGCTCTTCATTCTTCAATTCTTTCACACAGTGTTTGAAACTTGCATTTTGCAACAGGGAATTTCATAAATGCAAGCAGTTTTTGAGCTCTGGGCACTGTATTGCCACTGTTACTCAGAGGTAAATCCCAACCAAGTTCAATGGAGCTTCCTCCCAAGTAAAACGTGCATGGATTGGGGACCTGAAAACTTTCTTTTCTTTTCCTTTAAACCCAACATGTTTTGTTTAGGTTTTAGTTGCCTTGTTTAATGTACTTTTAATGTATGGTGTGCTTTTAAATTTGAAATATACTAGCCAGTTAGTTATGATGGTTGGAGTTACAGGTAGGTAGCCGTGTTGGTCTGGATCGAAGTAAAATAAAAAAATTCCTTCAAACAAAGTGGCAGAGTTTGGTAGCAAAGTCCGCTGTGGTTTTATCTGAAATGGTGTTCCTTATGGTTCCAACATCCCACACAATGATGGTTTACAAGCCATAAGGAACACCATTTCAGATAAAACCACAGCGGACTTTGCTACCAAACTCTGCCACTTTGTCCTTACCCACAACCACTTCAAATTTGGTGATGACCTGTTCCTCCAGATCAGCGGCACAGCCATGGGCACCCGCATGGCCCCACAGTATGCCAACATCTTCATGGCAGATTTAGAACAACGTTTCCTTAACTCCTACCCACTCAAACCTCTCCTGTACCTGCGATACATTGACGATATTTTTATTATCTGGACACATGGACAACAGACCCTGGAAACCTTCCACCAGACATTCAATGACTTTCACCCCACCATCAACCTAACAATGAACCAATCTATGCAAGAAATACATTTTTTGGACACTACTATAAAAATACAGGATGGACATATAGACACCACCTTATACAGAAAACCAACTGACCGACAAACATATCTACATGCTTCTAGCTACCATCCCAAACATACCAAACAATCCATCGTATACAGCCAGGCCTTACGTTACAACCGCATCTGTTCCAACTCTACAGACAGAGAATCTCACCTAAGAGATCTACAGCAAACCTTTTTAGAACTAAAATATCCACCTGATGAAGTTAAACAACAGATCAACAGAGCCAGACAGATACCTAGACAGAACCTGCTGCAAGACAGACCCAAAAAAGAAAATAACAGAACACCACTAGTCATCACATACAGCTCCCAAGTTAAAACAGTACAACGCATCATCAGAGATCTACAGCCTCTCCTGGACAATGACAGCTCCCTTTCTCAAGCCCTGGGAGGAAGACCTTTCATTGCCTACAGACAGCCACCCAATCTTAAACAACTCCTCACCCACAATAATACAACCACCAGACTTAACATGGACACTGGTACCAGAGCCTGCAATAAACCCAGATGCCAACTTTGCTGCCACATACACCCAGACAACACCATTACTGGCCCCAACAACATCCAACATACCATCTCAGGACTATTTAATTGCTCATCCTCTAACATTGTGTATGCCATCAAATGCCAACAGTGCCCTTCAGCTCTCTATATTGGACAAACAGGCCAAACCCTACGCCAAAGGATAAATGGACATAAATCTGACATCAGGAACCAGAAGACAGAAAAACCAGTAGGAGAACACTTCAATCTCCCAGGACATTCTATACAAGATCTCAAAGTAGCTGTCTTACTACAAAAGAATTTCAGAAATAGACTGGAAAGAGAAGTTGCTGAATTGCAACTTATCACCAAGCTCAAAACCATGGAGGGACCTGGTTTGAACAGAGATATCGGATTCTTATCTCATTATACATGATAAGCGATCTTCAGCCATCTCAACCCTTGCTTTTTCATGCAAAACCATTTGCAGTCGTTTCCGGTCATCAACAGCTATCAGTCAGTCAATCACTCATTTCCACCACCCTTCTGAGTGATCCCCCCTCCCCATCCCCACCCCTCCCCACCCCTTCTCTACATAAGTGCCTGGAAACTTCCATTTCACTGTATCTGAAGAAGTGTGCATGCACACGAAAGCTCATACCAAAATAAAAACTTAGTTGGTCTTTAAGGTGCTACTGAAGGAATTTTTTTATTTTACTATGATGGTTGGAGTAAAGGTAAAGGGACCCCTGACCATTAGGTCCAGTCATGACCGACTCTGGGGTTGCGGCACTCATCTCGCGTTATTGGCCGAGGGTGCTGGTGTACAGCTTCCAGGTCATGTGGCCAGAACGACAAAGCCGCTTCTGGCGAACCAGAGGAGCACACGAAAACGCCGTTTACCTTCCCTATTTATCTACTTGCACTTTGATGGATGAGTAGTGCATGTTAAAAGTGTTATCTACCTTAGACTCTCACAGTGATGCTTAAAATCAAAACAAATTTTGGAGTGGGATCAGTGAAGGACCCATGTCTTTGTCCATATAAAAAAAATATTAAATGTTCAGCCGTAAAAATGAGTACTTATATCCACATTAGTGTTTGCAAACTACAGTATTGTCCACATATACCAGAGAAAGCAAGAGATCATATGCCACAGATGACAAAAAATGATTATTTACTGTGCCAACCTCTTAAAACATGCATAACAAATTCAAACTTTATCTGTCCACTATAATAATATGTAGTACAAAAGGTATATATTAGCCACATACACTTTCACGTTCCTCTGTCATAAAATTATATTACATCCTAGGATTGTTCAAAGATTAATGATATTACCTTCCTGAATGATAAGCAGTGTGCCACTTTATTTCAGATAGCCTTAAACAAAACATTTTGAACCTTTTGATTTTTTATCTACCAATTGTTGCTTGTACAAGAGTTAGCAAAAATACAAGTAGTACTGAAAATAATGCATCTCGTTGCCCTGTCAGCTATCAGTTACAAATATGACATAACTACTTGTCACTGTGTATTGCCAATTATCTCTTCCCACCCCTCCAGCAACTGCTTTAATAAAATTTTGTTTTGTTTCCACCACATGCTATGCAAAATAGCTACTATGATCAGGCTTCTGTATGAAGCAACTGATATGTATGCAGTTAAGCATGTATGTAAAGCAGCTTTCTGTAAGGAAATTAATGTCACCTTCTAGCAGAGCACTGGGGATCTGCATTTCAACCTCTAAAATTTCCCCAATGATTTAAAGTAAGCAATTAAATAGAAGTACAATTTATTGAAATGGCACTTTTGGAAAAATATAAAATACAACGATATTCACTTGTTAAGAGTTTTCCCCTATTTTTTGGTTGACATTTGGTTTATTAGTATGCACCTACGATTACAACTGAAAGAAAACAGCTCAGAATATAGTCTTGCTATTATGCTAAACAAGTTCCAAGTCCTGTGGGGATTTCACAAATTACCAATAACTATAAACGTGACGTTGCATTTATTGTCTCCAGCTCTGCTATGTACTGGTACCTGCTGGTCCCAGCATGTATACAACTCATTCCATAAAGAAGGGAATTGATTATTTGTAAAGGACTAAAGAAAATGCATTATACTTACATTTATTTTCTATATCACATCACTTGTAGGAGGAAAATGTCTCATTGTTCACATTTACAATCTTTTTCTTTCTATAATTTTTACAACTATATCATCAGTTAACACTGCTATTAATTAATATTATCAACATTACCTGACTACATATGAAAGCATGCAAGCTTTCATATAAAATATAAATATTGCCCTTAACAAACCTTAAATGTTGCAACCTTAAATAAAAGAATTATTTCTGTCCATTTCCCCTATTTACATTTTCTAAACACATACATACACCAAGATCCCACAAACAACCTATAAACCTGCAATCATTTAGCTAAACATAAAAATTCGTAATCATTGTAGCTACAGGTGCTACTTCTCCACAAGAGTTTTAAGGGGAGTGAAATGAAGAATAGGTACTCCTCATTTGCCGGTATTCAATTTAAATTTCATATTACCCTAAAATTAAGGCTATACACAGAAAGCTCAGAATGTTGCCTTTTGCCTAGCTACTTACCAGTTAGGCAGAAACTGACATTTCCAAGACTACTAATAGTAAACCAAGGCACTGTTCTTTCTACACCTTGGAAGAGGGTGTGTGAATTCAGCAGCATAAACACAGAGGTGGGGCAAAGTCAATTTGTGTATTTAGAATGGCAGGTCTTTCACAAGGAGTAAGAATCTTCGGCATCCACTTTAAAAAGTTCATTGTATTTATGAAAAGATAGAGATATGAATATTAACTTATTTGTAACAACTCCATCATATAACACTACACGCCATCCGCCACACCAGAATTTACAAACATGTTCTGCGCTAAACATAAATGATTAACAATAAGTTCTTTCCAATTCAAGCTATAATTTGAATTGATTTTGATTCTACGTCTTTTTAGACAACAGCACACCTCAAAGCAAATTTCCACTATGCTGGGACCTATCTAAATATTTGGGAAACAGCTGATGATCTTAGTTTATTAAATGTTTAATATCCCATAAAAACATTGAATTAAAACAAAATGATTAAATCAAAACGTAAAAAAGAAAACAAAAAACAGTTTACAGTGAAACTGACATACTGAGATGAAAATTAAATAGTTTTTTTGGGCAAGAAAAAATAAATCATACCTACAAAACTACCAATGAGCTCAACAAATTCAAATACAGCTTACCATTTATGTATTTTTTATATTAAAGCAATAAACATGGTTCATTTGTCTTTCACTGGTTGCCACGTTTTTCTGTGCTGTTGCTATGAACTTCAGCCATTAGCTGCGCTCCAAGGTAAACTACATGAACCATCAACAAAAGTGACACCCAATCTATGGAGTTCATATTTTCTCCAGATTATCTATGCTAGTTGACAAGCTGGTAATGAAAAAAATCACACTAAGCAAATGGTTCCTCTAATAACAATAAATTTTCTATAAAATTATGAAGGGTACAAAATGTTTCCTTGCATCTATTTTGTCATGAATTCTAATTAACGTTGCAAAAACCTGAGAGTGCTGGGTCATCACAAGAAGTGTATCAAGGTTTGATTGATAATATGGTGCAAGTTGGCCTATGCTGCCAACATTTCCTTCTCTTAAATTAATGGCCATCCCACCTGCCCTAATCATACAGCCCAAATGATATTCCCCTTCTTATTTCAATTTTCTGGAAGCATGGAAGCTGGTAAAGATCAGTCATTTATCTTCTAATAGCTGGATAATAGATCTATCACAATACAGCATCTGCACAAACTCAAGTTATTTTCCCACCACAGCAATAAAGCTTTTATCAACATTGAATCAATAACTTTGGAAAATACTAGGTTACCCTTACATCTGTAATCTGAACGCCACACATTACTTCTAGCATATCTGTTAAATATGTTAAAAGAATGCACCTTACTTTGTTCCATTTCCCAAAGGTAATATTCTAGTTTAGACCACATCAGTAATCTCATCACAAAGCCATCACCAATTCTTCAGCTCATTTTTAACAAGCAAATTATTTGACCTCCCAAGAGTCAGCTGCTACAGATAATCCTATCTAGCCTTCACAGGGCACATGGGCACTCAATTTGCTTCAAAAGAAAGCTGTATTTACACCCACAGCTGGAGACCTTAAAAGCCCTTTGAACATCAATGAACTCAGAATCTGCTATAAAATAGCGGTGAGATTGTCATCTCACTCCACAACTTTTACATTTTGTGTCTAAGGATGAAAGAAAACCATTTTGTTTCTATTCAAGATTCCAGGGAGCCAAAATATAACAAAGTCCATAGAATGGCAACTTGTTACTTTCCCAACATTCAACCTCAGATCATCCTGGCGACTCATATGACAATCTGGATCACAGTGAAACAGTGGCCAGAGTGTTCCCCCTAAAACTATAAGAGGATGCCATTTTTCTTATGATTCACACCTGTCAATAATCATGGCACGGAATAACAATGAAGATGCTCTCCATACCAGACTGCTGTTGAAGGTTATTTGGAAGCCATACCTTACACAGAATATGGCAACCCAACTTCTGGTAACAAAGGTGGTCTGTGCTAGCTCACTATAGACTCCATGGTGCTATGTATGATCTATAAAGGCAAAATCTGCTAAGAAACGGATCTGCACACAGTAGCCTTCTCAGTAGCTATCTGGACATTTAGCGTGAACATCTTTTAAAGGGTGCTGTTGCTTCTATAACTTGTTTCCAGCATTCACACTCACAGGGAGAAAGGAAGAAGAAACTTATGACTCATGAGTTTTTATGGGTTTATTTTAGTATATGTGCTGCTGAAGAGCACTTTTATGGGTTTATTTACATAAGAATTGATCTTAAAATGTCTCTTCTTGACCTCAGTCCTTTCAGAAAAGATTGAAATAGAAACCAAAAGAAATAACCAAGGCACTGGTAACATGCTTCTCCACCACAGTGCCAAATTGGGTCTTCTGCCTGTCTAGTCATTACACTACTTCTACTCTTTTCAGGTTAAAGTTTAAAGTAGCATAAAGTTACAGGTGAAAAGAACAGTTTTGATTGCATTACAAAGACGCTGAAACTGTATTACTTACAGTGCTCTTGTCTTTCAGAAGTTTCTCTATCACTTCAATTAACAGTTCTTTTTGCTCAGGATCAAGACTGAAAAGTGAACAAAAAGAATTAAGATTCTCTCATTTTAAGAGTGGAATTATGAATGTCACCAAGACTTATTCAAGCTACTTCTTCCTGAATGGGCTGCAGTCCTGCACGCCATCCTTTCAACTCTGCCCATGGAAATAAAATATTTAAAGTTCTATTAAGAATATTCTGTCAAGTTGTAGGCTTCATTTCCTTGTTTTACTCAACAGACTATGTTTTAACTGTGTTTGGTGCTGTACTAGGTTGTTTCATTGAACTTCTATTTACTGTTGTGAAATGCTTTAAGATTTTTTTTGATGGAAAGCAGTCTAAAAATGATTTTAAATAAAACAAAAAATATATGCAAAATGAAACCAAACAATTAATAGCAGTTTATCTGACTAGTGAAATAACTTTGATAAGTGCTGCAAATATACAGCACTGACTGGTCTTCACTATGTTAATTCAGAACCTTTAGTCAAAGTTGTCTTGCTGATTTTATGCCCATTAGCAGGAAGCAGTTATCAAAAGCTGTAGCTAAACTTCATTATAACACACTCTACTGAGCACTAAATACCTATCTTCCATATTTATGGCTAGAGAACATACCTGTAAAGCTTTTGGATTGCATGGGCGGCATTTTTTCTAACGTAAGGTGATAAATCAACTGATGCTTCTTTGATAGCAAGCATCATAATCGGAACAATAATTGGCACTCTGATGCTGGATAGAACTCTCAAAGCACTTGCACGGATTAACTGATTAGGATCCTAAAATAAAAATAAAATATGAATAGTCATTAGATAAATTCAAGCATATGCTCTTTTGTACTGGAGACTATTTTTTAAATGTCATTTTAAGTTCTGAGATATAATTCAACACTTAGTCAAAATAGTCTCCAGTACAAAAGCGCACCTTCCATTTATTACTACTATTGTAAGCAATAACTCTGCAGCCAAGTCACCATTGTCTGTTTTCCAAATGAAAACACTAAGATTAAGAGAATCATTTGCCCAGGACCAAAGTAGTCCATAGAAAGAGGGAAAACTGCAAGAGATATACCAGATGTTATACTGTATTGCAACAATGTTACTTTGTCAACCCAGGGAGATACCCCATAATTAAATTTAAAATCTTGATTTTGCTTTATGATGATATACAGTTAAATTGCTTGTTACTGTATTTAAAGGATCTAGGAGATATCGTAACATTTTGTCTTTCCCTTTAGATTCCCTGCTCTTTGCACAGGACTGATACACAGTTCAAGCCTGTACAGTATTCAAGTCTACATGTAAGAAATATTTCTCCATACTCTTAACACCACCGAAATTGTTAAAAGCACCTGAGCTCACCCCATACTCCAACCCCAAACTATGGGGGAAACCGCTCTAATGCCTAAGACAGCCACGTCTGTAGCAGCCAAGGTTTTCATTTTCTCATCTGGACATGAAGCCCTTTTCAAGAAAGCCATGTTACCAAGTCATGAAGGCAGACTCTTTATAAAATATGGGTGCAAAACTAGTATGCTTTTAGACAACATTCTGATAGAATAAAGAGAAGCGACAGTCAAAGTAGCGTAAAACATCAAAATTAAGGATTGCTTAGCTTGAATGTCAATACCAAGCAAGTCTCAAAAATGTCAGGCACTGACTGCATCATTTCTAAGCTGCCCCCAAATCAGAACAGAATGAGTCAAACATGTGCTACTGATCCTACCTTTTTAAACCTAAAACATCCCACTGCAGTAACAAGCTCTCATTCCACATCCCCATGGTTCTGAGCCCGTTATTGGGAAAGGCATGTAAATGACACATCAGAGTTGAAGAACTTCATCTCTGCTACATAAACCAATTATCTTTTAAATTAGGAATGAGGGAAAGCAGTCTTTACAAAATTCACAAACTTTCTGCTTGTGTGTGACTAACATGACTAAACAAATGCATACTTGATATGCAAAACCAGAATATTTTCTAAGCAAAGCTGATCCCCCAAATGGAGTCTCTGTTCAATAACAGTAGCCATACCAAGTAGGCCAGCATCATCACCCTAAGGTTCTAGGACAATCTAGATGTTAAATATTATTCTACTCATCCCTAGCTAGTTAGTTCTTGCTTTCCCCAATAAAAATTATGTGCACCTTTTTAATGACAGACAACTTCACAGGAAAACACTGCTAACTAGACATTTACTCACTTTCAGAGCACGCTGAAAGGTGCTAATTGATAGCAATGCCAGGTCCTGCTGCTCCTCTGCATAGCGCATCAGGTATACGTATACAAGTTTTTTAATCTGAAAAACAGATTAGTTCATAATAGTAAAAAGCAAACTTTATTATGGTAGCAGACCAGCATAAGATACAAACATGCAAATAAAATAAAGCACATAAGACTTAAAGAGGAGAGGGATAAAAGTTAATAGTTAAAAGTGGTTATAAACTTAAAGCAGACAGACACAAAAATACAAGCGGTTGAAAGCAACAATAAGGGAGGGAACATGAAGCAGCACAGGTCTTGCATTCTGTTGTTGTTGAGGTTCATGATAGTCAAATCAGAATCATTTAATATAGTTCAGAATATACACTCCTACAAATGTCCAGGAAGAATTTTGCCTTCCAAACTTATTTTATGCAATGTGTATTTCTGAAGGGGCATAATCATGAAGAATGGTAATTGTAGCTTCCCTAGGACAACAGATTCACAGATTAAAGGCTTCCAAGCTCTAGTTTCATAAGTACTACAAATCATTCAGTTTGATCTTGCTTAGGCTTAAAAAAATTATGCTTTAGTTAAGGTATAAACAAAGTCTGTATGTTTAACTAAGCACAGAAAAAATTGTTCTGAGTTACAAACTGACCATAAGGGTTTATATTGGAAACTCTGAAAACCCCTTAACTACAGCTGTGCTATAATTATTATCACTATATGAAGAAATATTTTTCTGCCCATTCTGCCAAAAAGCAAGATAATGAATCACAGAAGGTTAGGAGCCACTAAATTATTTGTTGTTCTACTATGAAGCAGCAGCAATCAACAGTGACAACAAGAGGCCTTTGTAGTGAATGACTGCAGGTGTGCAGAGAAAGCCTACTTTCCTTGAAACCACTCTGAGACTAGAGGCAGGAGGACTTTGATTTCGTGCCTACACCATTCTTTTATCATTTACCTTCATTCAATGTTACAGCACTCCTCCCTTTAAAACTAATAATAACAGTGCCATATTAGAGCTGAGGAACACAGGCAGATCTGTTTAATTAGTTTATCAATACAAGTATATCAAACTTCATGAGTTATTGACTAAACCTTTGATTATTTCTGTTCTACACCACCAAGTACTTTCTAGGTCACTTTTCTGCATCTTTTGACATGACACATATAACAAGACTAGGGCAGAATGCTCTTATGAAAATGAATTTTACTAGAACAACAAAACGTTTTTCACTAGTTTTGAGGGCAGGAATTCCTTCCCACCCATGTCATATGCTCTCTGTATGATTCCAATTTTTAAAGGCAATTCTAAGCTGGAACACCACCCACAGAAGAGAACGAGTGAACAAGCATGACCCATGCCCTGGTTCTATGTTGGCAGAGTACACAGCATCATTGGATCATTGGCAAGTATCCAAAAGGTCACTTGGCAAGCCTCAAATTACAACTACAGTAGCTCCCCTCCCAGCAGTCAAAACATCATTCAGAATGCACTGAAACAGTGCAGTTTTTGCCCACAGAAAGGTTGTTTTATTTCTATTGCTAGTAAAAGGTAAATGGACCCCTGACCATTAGGTCCAGTCGTGACCGACTCTGGGGTTGTGGCGCTCATCTCGCATTATTGGCCGAGGGAGCTGGCGTACAGCTTCCAGGTCATGTGGCCAGCATGACAAAGTCACTCCTGGCGAACCAGCGCAGCACACGGAAACGCCATTTACCTTCCTGCTGTAGCCCCCTATTTATCTACTTGCACTTTGATGTGCTTTCGAACTGCTAGGTTGGCAGGAGCTGGGACCGAGCAATGGGAGCTCACCCCGTCGCAGGGATTCGAACCGCCGACCTTCTGATCGGCAAGCTCTAGGCTCTGTGGTTTAACCCACAGCACCACCTGCGTCCCACATTTCTATTGCTACAGCACTGTAAAGAAATGAAACATGTAGAAACACGAGGCCTGCTATAAAATATAAGTTATCTAACACTATGCGGTCTTTTGCTAGTAATTGTATAAAAGCACCAGAGGTTAATTTTATTTTGTTCATAGTTCTTGGATCCAATGGTACATGTCCAGTATCTGTCCAACACATTGTTTACTTAACAAGTATTTCACCACTTTACTATGTACCAAACAAATTCTGAATACAGTACATGATTTCCTCTATTTCAGCATACAGTTAAATCTACAAGTATTTTTAACTGGACTTAATGGTGAACTCTGATAAAAAACATTTTCATGGGAAGAACTGAAAACATTTACACTATAAAAGAATAATATTGCAAGGGTATAAGCTTTGTTATCATACCTCAATATTTTTACTCGCTACATTCTTCACTACGGCAGGAAACAATTCAGATGCATTCTTCCCTCTGGCTATCATCTTGGAACACAAAATAAAACATTTATTATAGAATCATAGAATTGGAAAGGACTCAAGAGTTATCTAGTCCAACCCCCTGCAATGCATAAATAATTATATTATAACAATTATATTTCTGCAATGCAGAAAAATTATAGCACACTATTTTCAAATAAAGTCCATAATTATGCTATCATGGACTTAAATTAAGTTACAGTACTGTACTATATTTCACTTCTGAAATTCTTAAGAGCATCTTCTTCTTTAAAGCCAGTTAAATGTGTCCTTTAAAATATCACAAGTTGTCTACTAGATATCCATGTAACTATTTTTTTATAATCTGAAAAGTGTATGAAAGATTTACAAAACACAAGCAGTTTTTGTATTTATTGAGCAAGAAAGTAACAAACACAAGAGGAAGGCAAATCAGAACACTCTTGGCATTTCTATTCAACTTTATTAGTCACCCTTTGCCTCTCTGCCAGGATTTCCAAAGGAGGGCTATCCTGTGAATTTTTGCTCTGATACATACCTAGCTAAATTAAGATAGAAACTGACAGGACAATCCTAAGAATGCTTACTCAGAAATTCCACTGATTTCAGAATTACTTCTAGGTACCGTGTTTCTCATATTATAAGACACGTCTTATATTAATTTTTTCCTCAAAAAAACACACCATGGCTTATTTTCAAGGGATGTCTTATTTTTTTAATAAAGTGCATCAAGCAAGTGAAAGGTTTCTGAGATCAAAAGCAGCAGAACAGAGCCCAAACAAGCATGATACAGTGGCACCTCGACATACGAATGACTCGACATACAAATTTTTTGAGTTAGTAAGGGAAAAAATGGGGGCAGGCTTACGAATTTATTCGACTTACGATCAATGTGTGCCAGCCTTGCTTGGGATCGGGCTCTCGCTGGATCCCCTGCCACCGCCGCTGCGAAGCCAGCCTGCCTGCTTCCCCTCCTGCCTGCTTCCTGCTGTTGCCGTCTCCCTGCCTGCTTCCCGAAGACGAAGCGCCTGGGGGAAGGAGCCGAATTGTGGCGCGGCGGGGCTTTTCGCGGTTTGCCTTCCCCGAACCAAGGGGAAGGCAAACGGCGAAGTCCCCACCACGCCGCAATTCAGGGCTCGCAGCGGCGGTGATAGCGGAGCTGGCGAGGGCCCGATCTTGCGCTACCTCGCCGGCCTCCCGCCACTCGCGCTACCTCCCGCGGCCCAGCCGGGTGCCGGGGGTTAGCGCGCGCGCGCTGAAGCTCCAGCCGGGTCCCAGGGCTTTGCCGCGGCTCCCAGGGGTTAGCGCACGCGCTCTGAGGCTCTTGCCGGGTCCCAGGGCTTCGCACAGGGGACACCGAGGCTCCTGCTGGGTCCCGCGGCTTCGCCTCTCGCTCGGTCGGGGCTTTGCGATAGTGCTTATTTTCGGGGTATGTCTTATTTTTCACCAACCCTTTGAAATCCTGTCATGGCTTATTTTTTGGGGATGCCTTAAAATATGAGAAACACTGTAAATGTTTACCAGATTGCACCTAACTTCACCATTTCCGGAATTAATGCTTTCCCCACTAACAGATAATTTGGCTGAGCAGTTTAATACTACAACATATGAAAAAGGTTTCAGGCATATTTATAAACACACACAATTTGTTGTGAAGGTATATTTGGAAAATCACTAGCTTTAAAATATATCATGGAAATTCACATGTATATTGCATTATTTAACTGACCAACCATAATAGCTGCAGTGTACCATGTAAATATGTATTTAGGATCTTTTTAAAGAGTATTTTGTCTCATTAAGTCATAATGATCAGTGTAAATCCTCCTTTGTTCATGGCTCATTAACCCAAGAGAACATAATGGGTCTTTCAAAGACCAAGATATCATTTCAGTTTAGCAGCTTTAAATAGCCTGAATGTTAAAAGCTTTGATATTGCATATTATATAGAACAAGAGGTTAAGAGTTTGTGATCAGGAAAGTTTCTTTGCTAACCTGTTGCAGTTCACAACACAGTAAAATGCTGGCTATCATAACCAGTGCTCTACATATTACCCTTTACAACAGCAATACAACTGCTCAGCCTAGCTGTAATAGTGTGAGTGTAGAATCTATGTTGGAGTCAGAAGCTTTAGCTCCGTCATACTATAAATCTGGGTACTATCCCTCACTCATTAAAAGGTTCTTCAATTCCTTCTCACTTTCTGCCACCAAGGTTGTGTCATCAGCATATATGAGGTTGGTGATAATTCTTCCGGAAATCTTAATTCTGGCTTGGGATTCATCCAGTCCAGCCTTTCACATGATGAATTCTGCATATAAGTTAAATAAGCAGGGAGACAATATACAGCTTGTCGTACTCCTTTCCCAATTTTGAACCAATCAGTTGTTCCATATCCAGTTCTAACTGTAGCTTCTTGTCCCACATAGAGATTTCTCAGGAGACAGATGAAGCAATCAGGCACTTGCCATAGTTTGCTGTGGTTGACACAGTCAAATGTTTTTGCGTGGTCAATGAAGCAGAAGTAAATGTTTTTTTCTGGAACTCTCTAGCTTTCTCCATAATCCAGCGCATGTTTGCAATTTGGTCTCTGGTTCCTCTGCCCCTTTGAAATCCAGCTTGCACTTCTGGGAGTTCTCAGTCCACATACTGCTTAAGCCTGCCTTGTAGAATTTTAAGCATAACCTTGCTAGCGTGTGAAATGAGTGCAATTGTGTGGTAGTTGGAACATTCTTTGGCAATGCCCTTCTTTGGGATTGGGATGTAGACTGATCTTCTCCAATCCTCTGGCCACTGCTGAGTTTTCCAAACTTAGTGGCATATTGAGTTTTAAATAGTTCAGCTGGAATATCATCACTTCCACTGGCCTTGTTATTAGCAGTGCTTTCTAAGGCCCATTTGACTTCACTTTCCATGATGTCTGGCTCAAGGTCAGCAAACCACCCTACCTGGGGTGTACAAGACCTCCATATCTTTCTGGTATAATTCCTCTGTGGGGACGACAGAGGACAAGATGGTTGGACAGTGTTCTTGAAGATACCAACATGAGTCTGACCAAACTTTGGGAGGCAGTGGAAGACAGGAGTGCCTGGCGTGCTCTGATCCATGGGGTCACGAAGAGTCTAAACAACAAAATCCCCCACTATAACATTAAGCAATCTTTCCACTGGCTTATTTACATGAACTCACAGTTCATTATCTACTTTCAGGGTATGACAGGGTGGATTGATTTAAATCAATGAGATTTCAACCAGATACACACCCTTAAAAGGGAAAGATTTGACTTATTGGTTTAAATCAAGTTTTCTATTTTGAAACTTATGGTATTTCCTAAAGAAGAATAGAGTAGTTAATCAGCTTTCTGTACCACTTAAAGCAATCGCAATCCAGAACCAAATTACTATGGCCAAGAGGTCCCATGCACTTGTAAACTGGCAGAAGAAACAAAGTGTCTAGTAGCCAAACAGATTTACAGGTGTCAGTTACAGAAAATGCTGTCAGTATTGCGGACTTTAAAATGTACTCCATTCCAAGGATATATTTTGTTAAATACAAACGGAAATTCCTCACTGGTGAGGGTGGTGCATACTCATGTCATTTATTTCTGGGGCTGGTAGTTTCAAATCATGCCTTACCGTGCTCAAGTCTGTCAGAGGCAACTTTGGTTTGTGAGGAATTGGGTGTACTAGTGGGCTGCATCATACTTTGATCTGGTAGAATACTACCTACACATTTTTCCGTCTTAGTAAGCCAATTGGCAAGAGCCTTCTCTGTATCATTTTTTTAAAGAGTGAGAGAGACAAGAAAAGCCCACCACAGGATCTGCAGACCCAATTTAAAATTCCTCCTCTTTGCCACAGGCTCATTGGGTACATTACTTTGCTGCACTGTCAATCAAAGGGTTAGTCAGCTAGCCATGACCCACAGCAGAAATAAAACTACAGTCCAGTAGCAATTTAAAGGCTAGCAAATGTCTTACTGGATAAGCATTCATGGATTAGCAAGAATGATGGACTTGAGCCCCTAAAAGGTTATGCCTTAATAAATGTATTAGTCTTGAAGGGGCTAGTACAGTTCTTTTTGCTGTTTTACTCAAATTGCACTGTGGTCTACTTCATAAATTTTCTGAGAGAACAAAATAATATAAAACCCTTCGACAAACTAAAAATGCTATTACAAAAAGGAGGATGGCGCCAGGGATGTTTCAGTTAAGAACTCCATGTGTAACAGCTCATATGCAGTATGGGAGCGTGGATTACACCCTGCCAGCACTACCCACACAGGCAATCCTGTCACAGCAAATAGCCGCATATTGGATTTCTGGACAACCTGCATGAAACTTTCATTGTTTGTAGCCCTGAATATCTTAGGTTACATGCTTTTCTCTTTAAGTTTTTTTCATGATTCCAAATCCCCCCCCCCTCGGTTCAAAATTAGGGGCAGTATTTTTATAATTACAGTAGTACCTCAGTTTACAACCACAATTGGTTCCGGAAGTCTGTACTTAAACTGAAGCGTACTTAACCTGAAGCGAAATTTCCCATTGAAAGTAATGGAAAGTGGATTAATCCGTTCCAGACGGGTCCGTGGAATATTCAACCTGAAGCGTACTTAAACCGAAGTATGAGTGTAATTGGTTCTGGAAGTCTGTACTTAAACTGAAGCGCACTTAACCTGAAGTGAACTTTGCCATTGAAAGTAATGGAAAGTGAATTAATCCGTTCCAGATGGGTCCACGGTGTTTGTAAACCGAGGCGGTTGTAAACAGAGGTGGTTGTAAACCGAGGTATGACTGTATTGTTGTTTATCAGCATTATGTTCCAATCTGTCTTTCCTCCAAAGATCTCGAGGTGGTATTCATGGATCTCCTTTTCTCCATGATCCCTACAACAGCCTGGAGAGTAGGTTAGACTGAGAGACAGTGACTGGTCCAAAGTTACACAGTGCATTTCATGACTGAGTTTTACCTTTGTCTCCCAGATGCTAGTCCACTTAATATCCCATTATTTTATTCCACATTCTTAAAATACGGTGTAGAAGTGAATAAGCAAAGAGGGCAACAATCTATTCCCAGAGGTCTGGAAGTTTATGGGGGCCCTTGTTAACAGTCCAGTGAGTACTTCCAGGTACTTCCAAGTACATTGTGACATGAACCCACACTATGATGGGGAAACCCCTGCAATGATTAGCACTTAACTAAACTGAAAAATGTTTTACCTTGGTTCAGAAGGGATTCCTAGTCATAGTTGTGTATTTTTCTGCCTCCATGTCAGTGTTTGAAATTAGCCAGGTGCCAGGCACCTTGCTATCAACCACTTGCAACCACTGGCAACTAGATACTCCGTTTTGGTGACTGTAAACTTGGTTTAAGGAACCATTTGGCACCTAGCATATATCTGAGTTTTGAACATTTCCGTGTGTTCTGATTCTCTCCCTATCCTCTTCTTCTGTAGAGAAACAGTGAGCACTTGATCCTAGGGTCCCCTCAGCTAGGTCCACCTGTCATAGGATACTTTGGACTTCTGAGAGGAGTGTGATATAGCAGGAGGGGTGGTGGAAGAGGTGGTTGTAACGTTTTGTTGGACATCACCTTGGATATACTCAAGTAGCTTTTAGATTCCAGATTGTGAACTGGATCCATGCTAGCCTGTCCTCAGTAACCAGAAAAGTGGTGGAGGGGAGATATTTCAAATAACCACTGAAATGGAAACATTCAAACTTATTATGTCCATATCCAAGGTGCTGAAGCTACAATCTTCTAGCTCTCAAAATAATATAGCCTGTTGTGTGTATATATGATATTACTAAGGTGCACAAAACACATGTTCATTGTTTTCCTGAATAAGGACAAAAATACATAGTAAAGTCAATAGCTATTTTTAAAAATAATAACTAGTTTCAGACTAACTCTGAGAAACTGAAGTTTCTGTGTGTGCACGTCTGTATTCAACACATGAAGAAATACAATTTTCAGAGCTGCCAACATTATATGCACATTAACATACCCCAACAATCCTTTTCATAGCATCCAGCTTAGCAGAATCTTTGCTGCTTTCCAACATTTGCTTCAAATCTTCATTTCTATAAAAGGAAGAGAAATAATGAGTTGCCACTTGTACCACAACCTACTAATGAGGATACAAAAAGGTGTTCCAATATGCCCCAGAACTTCAAATTTTGCAACAATGCTCCTAATTGTTTTTAAAGGGGGGAATGCTGGAAATTAAAATGTTGCATAACATAAATATATCCATCAGGGTGGGGAGGGGACTGAGAAGGCATAAATAAAAATAACATGTTCTGAAGGCTGAGGATAATGAATTTAAGTAGCAGTATGGGAGGATCATTTTGTTGGGGGGGGTGTCTAGCTATTGGAATCATTTCACAGAAAATCTCATACTAACAATCCGTCACTTTATGAATTGTAATTGCTATTGATTTTACCAAATGTGGCGATGAAAGTTTGGCTTAAAAACACACACAACAGTATACTGGTGGTGGAGACCTAACTCCAAGTTAGCATGTTAGACTGGCTTAATTTTTACAATGTTTCCAAAGAAAATGTGAAAGAAAGACCAACAATGAATTGTCGCAACTGTGGGGAATTTTCTTCATCATCATCTTAATTTGTTCCGGAGGTCCGTTCTTAACCCGAAACCGTTCTTAACTTGAGGCGTGCTTTCACTAATGGGGCCGCGCCGCTGGGGCACGATTTCCATTCTCATCCTGGGGCAAAATTCTCAACCCGAGGTACTGGTACTACTTCCGGGTTAGCGGAGTTTGTAACCTGAAGTGTTTGTAACCCGGGGTACCACTGTACACACTGGGAAGGCTGAGGTTCATAAGCAATAGTGTGTGGGAAGCCTTCTCTCTTTTTACTAATATAAAATAAGTTGAAAATATCCTCTAATGCTAGTCTATGTAACATTTAAACAATCATTGTTGCACTCGCACATTAACAGAAAAAAGAGATACTACTGTGGAGGGAAGAAGGCAACAGGAAAGGGGTTTTTTTGTTTTGTTTTTTTAAGCTGCCAACCCCTTCTTCACTGAGGAAACAAGGCCATGTCCTTCTATGGGCATATAGTAGTATATTTATTTAGGCCGGATCCAAAGACTTAGCTTAGGCTGAAATCCTACAAACTTACTGGCCTGAGTAGATGTATATAGATTCTTCTCTTAGAGACCAAAGACTTGCATGAGTTTGTTTAAAAACAAAACTTTACTTAACATTCTGTGAAGTGTCTCACTTTTAAATGAAGTTTACCATGTGGGACTGCTATATGGAAGGCTCAAATATATTTATTGCAAGTTGTTCAAGATATCAGATCTTTTAGGATTCTGGCTGCTCTGTTTAGAAAGTATTCCAGGCACTATCCCAAATCAGTTAGTCCACTATAAAATTAGATGAACAAATGCTACATACACTCAGGAGGCCAGTTTGCTATTACATTTATGTTTGAGCTGATTTCACTTCTGCATATCATCATCAATGAGATAAGAAGTATGAAAAATGCAGGAATTATCACTTCACTAAAAATTGTTGCATTTTCTATGTTATCCTTAAAAAGCATAAAACAAATTTTCTGTAAGAGAATTAGAACAACAGAACATGAATTGCTACTTCAAACAAACTCTTGCCTACAAAATAAAGGAATTAATTTAGCTTGAACTAAACGGCACTTCAGTGCTGATCTAAGTCTCTTGGTGACGTGCTCAATTAAATAAGAAGGAGTTATCTTTTAGTGCACAATAACAGTACAGTACATTGTTATGACTCAGATAGTTAAAATATAACATTCACAATATAATATAGATTATTAGTCATTCTGCACTGTATGAAAAGTAGATCACAAAAGACAGACGAGCAACAGCAAGTTTACCAATACTTACAAAACAAGGTTTTCCTCACATGGCTCAAGAGTACTAGTAATCCCACTCTCTTCTATACTAGGATCTGGTTTTAAGGTAACTTCTAGGGATGCTGCTTTTTCAAGAATAAATCTAATATTGTAACTAGAACTACTCATTTTAGCCAATGAAGAATCTTGCTCCACTTCTTCCAACTCAGAAAAAAGAATTAAGTGCACTGGTAACCAAACCTACTTATCAGGATCAAGATTGCAGTGGTGTTTGAAAAAAACCTATGAGGTTAACAGGATACACACTCCCTTCACTTGAAGAAAATGCCTACTGTATAAAAGGTCATTTCCTTTTACAGAAATACATCTTACCAGCCAACTTCAACAAACAATCTTATTATATTGCTTGCTTGCTTTAGCTTAACAAGAATTATGAAACATACCATGAATTTTATATAGCTGTAAAAATGAAGAATCTGAAGAAGTGGCATGCACACGAAAGCTCATACCTATGACAAACTTAGTTGGTCTCTAAGGTGCTACTGGAAGGATTTTTTTATTTTGTAAAAATAAAATCACATGCAACAGATCCCTCATAATGTCTATGTTGAATTCTAAAAATCAATTCAAAATTGTATTATTTTGGCCGTGTTTCTGAAGCATCTTTAGAAATATTACCTTTCTGGGAAAGGGCCAAACTAAACAAAAATTAGATTACTCTTCATAGTTGAAGACCCAATTTACACTTGATTGGAAGCTATTTGAATTCTAGAAAGTTGCTATATGCAAGGTGTTGGAGATGAAATTGGTGTAGGACAGTGATGGGCAACCTTTTGAGCTTGGTGTGTCAAAATTCACCAAAAAACTGAGCATAACTCAGGTAGTGTGTTAAACCATAATTTCATGATATTTATAGTTTAAATAACAAAAATGTATAATTATAATATATAACTGTATTTAATAAACCAAAAACTAATTATTTAACCAAACCAAACCCCAAACCCCTTATTTATCACAAAGTGCCCAGAGTTGCTGAGCTTTTTGGGGGGAGGTGCTGACCAAAGTTTTGGAGTTTTTTGGGGGGGTGCAAAAGTTGCTTTGCTTTTTTTGGGGGGGGGGGAAGCACCAACATAATCTGCCAAAGCGCAAAAACCCCAGCACAGAACGGGTTAAAAAATGAACGCTGTTACACCCAATCATAGTCTGCCAAAGCGCCAGGAAAAAACAGCACAGAAAGGGTTAAAAACAATCTCTGGCTACCAGCAACAATAACAAAAAAGGATCCTGTTTTAAACAGCAGAGACAAGCTGTAGCGGAGACAAGCTGTAGGAGGAGTGGGAGAACAAATGGGGGGGGGGAAACAACAACAACAGCGTGAATGGGCCGATGGGGCGCGTGCCAGCAGTGAGGGCTCTGCGTGTCACATCTGACACGCATGTCATAGGTTCGCCATCACTGGTGTAGGAGATGAGAGACTAGATAGGTATGGATAAGTGGAAGTTTGGAGTCCAGTGCAACTTAAAGTAGGATGAAGAAAAGTAGGATCAGAAACCAAAGAGGTAAAATATTCCAAGGGATTTGCATGGCAAAGTAGCCATGAACACTGAAAACAAGTTGATTACTTGTTCTCTCTTTGTATTTTATCATTTGATGGCACTTGCAAGATGTTTCTGCCTATATTTTACACACAGAAGCCAAACAAGATCTAGCTTTACTAATGATACGCTCCATAAAACAATTAATTATTTTAGAACATAAACATTGCAGAATGTAGCCAAACATGCATATAAACCTTGAATACTATGACATTTACATTTTGAAGTAAATTGCAATGGTTTTTAAATGGCAGAAAGCTACATACAGTGGAACCTCGGTTTATGAACACCTCGGTTTATGAATTTTCGGTTTATGAACACCGCGGACCCATCTGGAACGGATTAATTCATTTTTCATTACTTTCAATGGGAAAGTTCGCTTCAGTTTATGAACGCTTCAGTTTATAAACAGACTTCCGGAACCAATTACACCCATGCTTCAGTTTATGAACGCTTCAGTTTAAGTACTCCGCGGACCCATCTGGAACGGATTAATTCACTTTCCATTACTTTCAATGGGAAAGTTCGCTTCAGTTTATGAACGCTTCAGTTTATGAACAGACTTCCGGAACCAATTGTGTTCATAAACCGAGGTACCACTGTACTGTAATATTAAATTGTTATTATAATATATATTTATACCCCACCTTTTTCCCTGATAGGGATTCAAGGCAGCTTACAGATAAAATAGAAACAGCTAAAAACATAGAAGAAAAAATGAAAGATACACTGGCATACAAACTGTAGTGCCCTAAAAAAGCTTGGGCCCTAGGTATTTGGCAGGTTGCCTGCTACTATCTATAAAAATTTAAGGTAAAAATGCTCCTATAGACCTGTCCATACTTTAAGATCCACTGGGGATACTCTCTTGGCGATGCCACAACATCCTAAAATCCTGTGTATGGCTATGCAGTAGAGCAGTGGTTCTGACCTGGAGTCCATTTAACCCACTGTGTGCGAGGCACTATTCACAAAACAAAAAACTACCATAGAGATATCAAAATTTTCAAAAGGAGGGAGTCCATGGTTTGGCTTTTGAAAAACAGAGGTTCTGCAGTACTTCGCTAACTGGGAACCACTGCAGTAGATGACATTCTCAATAGAAGTGTCCCAATTTTGGAATTCCCTCCACTCTCAAATGGGCCTTAGAAAGCACTGCTAATAACAAGGCCAGTGGAAGTGATGATATTCCAGCTGAACTATTTAAAATTTTAAAAGATGATGCTGTTAAGGTGCTACACCCAATATGCCAGCAAGTTTGGAAAACTCAGCAATGGCCAGAGGATTGGAGAAGATCAGTCTACATCCCAATTCCAAAGAAGGGCAGTGCCAAAGAATGCTCCAACTACCGCACAATTGCGCTCATTTCACACGCTAGCAAGGTTATGCTTAAAATTCTACAAGGCAGGCTTAGACAGTATGTGGACCGAGAACTCCCAGAAGTGCAAGCTGGATTTCGAAAGGGCAGAGGAACCAGAGACCAAATAGCAAACATGCGCTGGATTATGGAGAAAGCTAGAGAGTTCCAGAAAAACGTCTACTTCTGCTTCATTGACTATGCAAAAGCCTTTGACTGTGTCGACCACAGCAAACTATGGCAAGTTCTTAAAGAAATGGGAGTGCCTGATCACCTCATCTGTCTCCTGAGAAATCTCTATTTGGGACAAGAAGCTACAGTTAGAACTGGATATGGAATAACTGATTGGTTCAAAATTGGGAAAGGAGTACGACAAGGTTGTGTATTGTCTCCCTGCTTATTTAACTTATATGCAGAATTCATCATGCGAAAGGCTGGACTAGATGAATCCCAAGCAGGAATTAAGATTGCCGGAAGAAATATCAACAACCTCAGATATGCAGATGACACAACCTTGATGGCAGAAAGTGAGGAGGAATTAAAGAACCTTTTAATGAGGGTGAAAGAGGAGAGCGCAAAATATGGTCTGAAGCTCAACATCAAAAAAACCAAGATCATGGCCACTGGTCCCATCACCTCCTGGCAAATAGAAGGGGAAGAAATGGAGGCAGTGAGAGATTTTACTTTCTTGGGCTCCTTGATCACTGCAGATGGTGACAGCAGTCACGAAATTAAAAGACGCCTGCTTCTTGGGAGAAAAGCAATGACAAACCTAGACAGCATCTTAAAAAGCAGAGACATCACCTTGCCGACAAAGGTCCGTATAGTTAAAGCTATGGTTTTCCCAGTAGTGATGTATGGAAGTGAGAGCTGGACCATAAAGAAGGCTGATCGCCGAAGAATTGATGCTTTTGAATTATGGTGCTGGAGGAGACTCTTGAGAGTCCCATGGACTGCAAGAAGATCAAACCTATCCATTCTTAAGGAAATCAGCCCTGAGTGCTCCCTGGAAGGACAGATCGTGAAGCTGAGGCTCCAATACTTTGGCCACCTCATGAGAAGAGAAGAATCATTGGAAAAGACCCTGATGTTGGGAAAGATTGAGGGCACTAGGAGAAGGGGACGACAGAGGACAAGATGGTTGGACAGTGTTCTCGAAGCTACGAACATGAGTTTGACCAAACTACGGGAGGCAGTGCAAGACAGGAGTGCCTGGCGTGCTATGGTCCATGGGGTCACGAAGAGTCGGACACGACTAAACGACTAAACAACAACAACCACTCTCAAATAAGGTTGGCACTGACCATTACATGTTTTCAGTGTCAATTGAAAAACCCACCTATTCATCTCACCGGCATGCAGACAACACTCAGCTCACTCACTCTTTTCTATCAAAATGAACAAAATTATGAACATCCTAAATGAGGGATTCATACAACAATGAAATGGATGAGCTTGAACAAACAGACTCAACCCAGACATGGCAGTGGCTGGTTTGTGCACTCAAGTGAATGGTATTTTATGCTACTTCTTTGCAAGAAGAGATTTTTTTTGTTTCCCCCCCCTGCCTGTTATTATTTGTTTTAATTATGATTGAAAGCCATCCAAGAGATTTTTATTGATGTGTGGCTATATAAATATAATAACAGTGGAAGCTTTGAGACCATGGGTCCATTTAGTTCAGTACTGTCAACACTGTCTGGCAGCAGCTCTCTAGGGTTTCAGGCAGGAATCCTTCCAAGTCCCACCTGGAGATTAAACCTGGGGCCTTTTGCATGCAAAACATCTGCTCTAGAGGAGGTGAAAGCTAGAGAAGGCTATGGTCTACCTCCCTGCTGCCTTTCCAGTTTTAACCATAGCACTAGGTCACAGTGGAACTAACTATAGTCAGAATCACAGCTTTCAAGCCCTTGCTAGCAAAACGGGGCTACAGTAGAATAATGGTTAGGATTGGCAGTGTTATTACTGCCAAAGGCTCCAGGCCTTTCTGGTCTCTCTCTTTAAACATTCCCTTTGTCAAACTAAGCTACTAAAATGGCACAAACCGATCACAAGTCAGCACAGAACACTTAAAACAATTAATTTCAATGAACATTTGTATGTTCAACTATTTTCTAAATGTTAGGCATGTCAAAAGAATGTCACAATCAGAACAGGGACTCTTCACTAACAGACCTGGAGAATCACAGTGTTATTTACATCTTTTACACTTATTGCACTAAAAATTATTTCCCCACACCCCCAATAAGGTCGGACATTTTATTAATCCAATAAAAATACGGTAGTATTCTGCAAAAGTATTGATAGCTTACAGCAATGCTACACAGATTAAACAGAGCATGATTCTAAACTTCTAAAATATAATTAATGCCATCCCTTACCCTTGGGATATGCCCCAGTGTGTACATTTTCAAAACATATTCACAATGTGTATAAAATATTTCAAGCTTCAAAGCACACTTTCTGCCATCACTTTATACCACAGCTGTTTGAGTGACATCTTGTGGCATGATTCCGACATTACCATATTATAGATCAGCACTAACAAATTCATTTTATTTATTTATTTTATTGGCTTTCTATCCCACCTTTCTGAAATAAACAGACGGCAACCTAGAAATGTTAGAACAGTAAAACAGAGCCCTAAGAACAAAACCAGCAGCAGTAAGCATTGCAAGCTGCTGCTCATCCTTAAACATTCTAAAAATCCTTCAGTAATACAATTTTAGAGAGACATGCCTTTTTAGGAAGGCCCTTCAGAATTCTTGGTGCCACAGCGGACGAAGCCCCATCTATGATACCCACTTGCTATCTGTGATGCACCAGATACCTGGAGAAAGGCCTCTAAAGTGCAGCAGAGCTCCTGGAGAAGGAGAGTAACTCTGGTTCCAGACTATTTAAGACTTTAAAAATGAAAAAAAACTCTTGCAAATTTTAGCAAGAGAAACAGATAAAAGTTTTTTGTGAGATGTGCCATGTTGGCAACCATATTCTGAATCAACTGAATTTTCCAAATTGGCATCAAGGGCAGCCCATTATATAAATCATATTATAGTAATTTAACCTGGAAGTGACTAGAGGTCTGGCTGTCCCAGGAAAAGATACAGCTAGTATATAAGACACAGCTAGAAAAAGGCATTCTTGGCCACTAGCACCACCTGGGCATCAATCTCAGGAACTGCTGCAGCCTTATCCAATATAGGATGCCCACTCCACAATTACCAGAACCTCTAAAAAACAGTACTTTCACTTTGTCTGGATTCAGCTTTTTAAAAAATGCTTTATTTGGACAACTACCTCTTGGTAAAAGTAAACGATTTCTTTAGATGCAATGCAGAACCAAGATTAACCTCAGCGGGGAGGGAACATAGCAAACAAAAAGTAGAGAAGACATACGAATATAAAACAGTATTTTGTTGATTAAGATAGAAAAACTAATAGTAGTAACTTGCAAACCAGGTCCATCAATTCAAGTTATAATTTTTTTTAATACAGAAAATGTATTTTTATGGATTAGCTTCTTGTACAGTGGGGTGGGGAGGACCAACATACTATAATTTACAATTACAGGTGAGAGATTAGTATCCCAGATATTTGTCATCACTAAGAAGAAAAGTTATTATAATCTATTATAAACTATTATTGGCAATCACTCAACCAATTATCAGGTTGACAGCTAATCATAGGTATCCAACAACACTTGCATATAACAGCATGTAAAAAAAATTTTGTGTTATGTTTACTCTGGAAATCTGTGCTTGAAGAGGAAAGCACGGTTCCAAAAGATGCAAATTTTTTTTACACAAATAGTTGGTCAAAGAAACAGAAATCATTGTTTCTTATTCTGTAGAGAATAATAAAGGTGCTAGAACTCAAAGCAGATCTGTTTAACTACCAGATTTAGGCCTGCACAATGGAACTTCACCATCCTATCCTCCCCCCCCCCCATCCATATCCCCAAAGTCTGCTCTGGAGCCTCTACCCTGCCCACTCCTTCTAGTGTTTCAAGAAGGGGGTCAGCTTCTTCCAACAGCCCCTTTTCAAAGGGTTTTATGAGAGCCCACCTATTTCCCGTCTAAGCCCTCATAGGCTCAAACAGAAGGGGGTGTCTTAAAGGAAAGGGGGTTGTCTTAAAGTCTTCACAAGTCTCTCCATGGTCCCTTTTTAAATCTTCAATATCAGAAGTTTAAAATAGGATGGGACATCATATGACATCATGTGATTGACAGGAGGCAGTCCCACAATGCTGGCACAGCCAAAAAGGTTCACCATCCCTCCTCTAAATAAACACTTAAGTACTACAGTACCCAAGACTTGTTGGATAAGTAACTGTTACTGCCCTTCAACAGCTCTTCTGCTTTCCCATCCAGAAGAGGAGCTTCTATCTCTCGCTGGTTAGTTGCTTGGCCCCTCTCCCCTCAACAGCAAATGAGTGCTGCTAATACAGGGGTACATGGGGGGGAGACCAGGTGGACACTTGAAACACCAAATATGTTTTGAGGCCCCATCTTTTGATTGGCGGGCCAGCATTGACGTAGAATGGGAGGCTTGGCTTAGCGGTAGTGCCCCTTTGAGAGAAGGGGCAATGGTGACAGGAGGCAGAGCAGAACTGCTGCGCCAGACGGAGGCTGTGACACAGCACAGGTCCAGCGGAGACATAGTGTGCAGCCAGCTGATGGGTGGGTGGGACTAGGCAACACCTCTCTGCCCAGAGCTCCTTGGCGAGGGTGGGCTGCCCCTGGCCATGGAGGCTCTGTTGCTGGCTACCATGTTTGACAACTGAATAAGGGGTGGCTGCTGAGCAGGAGGTGGCTGCCTGCCAGGAATTGCAGGGGGCCAGGTTAGTTGACTCTCAGGAACCTCCTTCTAACTCTACAGATCCCTATCTTCAGTTAACCACTGACCTAAAGGACCGTGATGTTCCTGTATCGTAAGCAAGATGGGTGGGGTATAAATAAATTATTATTATTATTATTATTATTATTATTATTATTATTGGTTTGCGCCACAGATTTTTCTAAGATTAACAGGTGGTATATGCCTACGCACATTGGACTCCATGAGTGACATCCAGTGATACCCCCCCTCTTGTGCCATGGACGTCAGCTTGCAATGGGTCTTCTGGTTTATCTTCTGCCCCTCTAGCACCCTGTGCTTCCCTAAAATATGCTCTGGAGAGAGCAGGTGCCTACTCACATGATGTTGGAATGTCAGTGCATACACACTGACCTATGCATTGCAGGGGGTTGAGTCCCTTCCAACTCTACAGTTCTATGATTCTATTATCTAATCCAGGCTTCCTCAAACTCGGCCCTCCAGATGTTTTTGGCCTACAACTCCCATGATCCCTAGCTAGCAGGACCAGTGGTCAGGGATGATGGGAATTGTAATCTCGAAACATCTAGAGGGCCGAGTTTGAGGAAGCCTGATCTAATCCATGGACATGGAGGCACAATGTGGACATTCCCAGTTCCTCAATACATTAGGATTGCCCAGTTAGAGCCTCATCTATAGGTGTGCCTCAACAGACACACCTTAACACTACCCACCTTAACACTACCCACATGTCAGATCACAGGCATTTTCTATCATTTTATGCTATTTGCTAATATTGTGTCACAGTTTGAGACTTAGATTGGACCACGTAGATTTATTAGCTCAAAATTCATTAAGGACTTACTTTATAGGATATTCCATCCAAACCATTCATCCTTTCTGGCTCGTGTGCCTAATGAAACTGGCATACGACTATAGTAGGAGGCACAGTGCCATACTAACAGATGGCCCTGATGGTAAACATGCCAATGAACCAGTATATGCATCACACATCAATATCAGGGCTAGACTACTCTAAAATAAATCAAATCATTTATTCCTATACATTTCCATTACTTTTAAATAGGATATGTATGCCCAGTGTGCACTAAACTAAAGAATTCTATATATAAATCCTGTATAACAACAGAAGTAAGTTATTCAGTCTCTTTCAGCATTAAACTCAGGAATGAGTATTGTACTGAAACACCATCTTCAATCCATTCTCAGCAAAGAATTCTCAGCCATTTGCAAAACTCAAAGGCAGTTTGCTACCCTGCTGCATTTGCTAGTACACATGTAGTCTGAAAAGGAAAAAGGCTCCAATAAATTAAAATCACATTTTGTTTGGCAGGAATCTAATTTAAAGATGCAAATTCATGAAGTTGAACACATTCTTCTAAATTTTGCCATCTGTTGAAATGTTCACATATTCTACATACCACTATGCACTTTCCATATAATCTGCCTCCAAATCTTGACATTTGGTTAAAGATTTCATTTTTTACTGTTGCTGTTAAGATGCAGTTTCCAAAGGTAAGAAACGGAAAGGCTTTTTATAAAATTCACACATTTAAATATGACAGAACATGTTTCATTTTGAATTAGAACAGTAACTGCTGGCAAGAATAAACACTCTTGTATGAGAAACATTCCAAAATATCTGTAAAATCAGAAAATCAATTCCACCTTAAATCATCTGAACATTAAAATATTTTATACATCTCTTCCTAAAGATATTCCAATCAAATAAACTTTTATGTGGAGGATCAGTATGAGCTATTGACATCTGGATCTTTTATAAAGCTTGTGGTTCTTTGTTTAAATGGCCAGATTACATCTTGATTAAGGGAACTTCTATCAATACTATTCAGACATTAAACGAATTTTCAATTCTATCAAGAGATCTGAACCATTGCTTTCTCATCATATCACTCTACCCTCAGGTGAACAAGCCTTGCTACTCATTTCTGTGTTCCTGACATGGTTGGTCTAGTTCTAGCAATCAACGTATTTGTTAGAAGTACTGCATACTGAAAAGTTTGATGACGTTCTTCAACTCTGGTTGAAGTTCTAGAAATTCTCTTACTTTTCAATGCAATCCAATTCAATCATTCCACACTTATCTTCAAGGATGTAGGGCAGGAATTGACAACCTTTTAGGCCTGTGGACATATTTAGAATTTTGAGTGTATACCATGGCACCACCTGCTCTGAATGCTTCTCCTGTCCCCCCAGACAGAAAGTGCACACACTACTTTGCTTTTCCAAAGGGTATGGGTAAAAATCATATTCAGAATTAAAACAGTTCCTCTTGACACAGGGTTCGCCCAAAACAAAACAACCACCCTACAGATTTGGTGCTTGGGTGGAATCTTGGATCCATTGATTTTTGCACAGGATGGAAACTAAACCACAACAAATTACCCAACATATATATGTGTGTGTGTGTGTGTGTTTGTGTGTGAACAAAGAGATGACCAATAATTTGATGACATTTTTAGGAGATCCCATGTAAAAATTATGAATATCCATAACTTGGAACTGTATTTCTACACCATGGTCTGTGAATTCACATGATCTGTGAATTTTATGTTTCAGTCATTGAAGCAAAAACAGATGTGAACCATGATTTGATGATGTCTGGGGAGGGAACCCATGAAAAAGCATACAATTTGATGAGAATTCAATTTATTGGATCTCTGTTTGCATGTGTGCCCCTTCTGTCACTCTGTTCTGTGTCTCATGGGACCGAGACAGCTCTGGTCGCCTTAACAGATGATCTCCGTAGACAGCTGGATCGAGGTGGGTCGGGACTGCTGATTCTTTTAGACCTGTCAGCAGCCTTCGATATGGTCGATCATGAACTTTTAGACCACCGCCTTGCCGACGTGGGGATTCAGGGCACAGTCCAACAATGGCTGCGTTCCTTCATCTCAGGTCGGGGACAGAGGGTGGCGCTAGGGAGGGAGTTGTCGCCGCGGCACCCTTTGGTGTGTTGAGTCCCGCAAGGCGCAATCCTTTCCCCAATGCTTTTTAATATCTTTATGCGCCCCCTTGCCCAGATTGTCCGGAGTTTTGGGCTGGGTTGTCATCAATATGCTGATGACACGCAGATCTATCTGTTGATGGACGGCTGCCCTGCCTCGCCCCCGGACACACTCACCAGGTGCTTGGAAGCTGTGGCTGGATGGCTACGTGGGAGCAGACTGAAGCTAAATCCTTTGAAGACAGAGGTCCTCTGGCTAGGTCGGGGCGACATGGAGTTGGGGGGCCAACTCCCATCTTTTGCAGGGGCTCAATTGGTACCAGCGCCTTCTGTCAAGAGTTTGGGTATAACCTTTGACGCCTCCCTTTCCATGGAGGCGCAGGTTACATCCACAGCAAAGGTGGCATTTTTCCATCTCCGCCGTATCAAGCAGTTGGTCCCTTACCTCTCTCGCCCCGATCTGGCCACAGTGATCCATGCGACGATCACCTCCAGGCTTGACTATTGTAACTCGCTCTACGCAGGGTTGCCCTTAAAGCTGACCCAGAAACTCCAGCGGGTGCAGAATGCCGCGGCGAGGCTCCTTACAGGGTCCCGGCCACGGGATCACATTCATCCAGTGCTTTACCAGCTGCACTGGCTCCCGGTGGAGTACAGGATCAGGTTTAAGGTGCTGGTTTTGACCTTTAAAGCCCTATGAGACTTGGGACCCTCGTACCTACGGGACCGCCTCTCCTGGTATGCCCCGCGGAGGACCTTAAGGTCCACAAATAATAATATTCTGGAGATCCCGAGTCATAAGATGGCTAGATTGGCCTCTACTAGAGCCAGGGCCTTTTCAGTACTGGCCCCAACCTGGTGGAACGCTCTTTCCCAGGAGACCAGGGCCCTGCGGGATTTGTCATCTTTCCGCAGGGCCTGCAAGACAGAGCTGTTCCGCCTGGCCTTTGGGTTAGACTCAGCCTGACCCCTGTGTTTTCCTCCCTCATGGCTTGGATTTATGGCCTACTTGAAATGAGGCTGCACTTTAAATTTTAATACTGTATTTTAATCTGTATTTTAATTAATTGTTTTTATGTTTTATTGTAATTCTGTTGGTGTCAGCCGCCCTGAGCCCGGTTTTTGACTGGGGAGGGCGGGGTATAAATAAAATTTTTATTATTATTATTATTATTATTATTATTATTATTATTATTATTATTTAACTCCTAAGGCACCCCACTTTCTCCCCCCAGTAGGGCTGGGCAATATCTTCTTTTCACCATTGTGATATATCACAAGCTAAACATTGAGATATACCAATATATCACAATGTCTGAAATAAGGATGGAGCTATGTAGAGGCATTGGCTGGCTTCATGGATATTGTCACATCATGATTTTTGCTGGCATCTGCTCTTGTGATTCACCACCCCCTGCAGGAGGCAGGGGAGAGCTGAGCCAGCAGTTATCGGGGCTGCAGGAATTGAGAGAAGCATGGGCTGGCTTCAGTTTTCCAACATTGTGATTTCTGCATATTGTGTGCTTAAATTTGTTTTATACTGGATTGTTTTATTTGGTGTTTTAATGTTTTGTAAAGTGCTTTGATATATTTTCTTTAAAATATAAAGCAGTATAGAAATGAAATGGATCATAATTTTAAAAGTCACTAGGGTGGTGTGGGGAATGGCATTATGTTGTGGCAAACGTAACCTAGATTTAAGGTGCCATTTGGCAATTAGCTTATATACCTGAGTTTCTAACACTGGAAGCTAGGGTGGGTAGAGGTTAGTACCTAGTCAGTTAGTTCTAATTGCCTTAGGCCCTCCCACTCAACAGCCAGGTGTGGAGTTGTAGCCAATCTGAGCTGGGTCATGGACCTCACCCTACAACAGCAGATCCTTCCTGTTGGGCAGGAACTCATGAGTTTGCCATGAGTTCTGCAAACGAGGCTCTCCTTGGTCAGTAGGGAGCTACTATGATAATCTCCCCTGGAGTGGATCTGACCGGCTTGAGAAATCTCTGGATTAGGACCATGGGAGTAAAGGCATATAGAAGCCCCACCCCTACCCAGCCAGGTCAGGGTATCCATGCCCATTGCTCCTTGGGTCCTGAACTGGGAGAAGAACTCCACCTTTCCATTTTCTGGACTAGCGACGTCCACTCTTGGAAGGCCAAAGCAATCCACTATTTGCTAGAACATCTATGGGTGAAGGATCCACTCTGTCTGCAGGTAGCTGACCCAGTCTGCTCAAGTGTTGGGGGCACCTGCTACATGCTCTGCTGATAGGGTTTCTAGATACTGTTCCGCCCAGGAGAGGAGGCTGGTTGCCTCTTGCATGAGGGCCTGTGACTTGTTTTCATCTTCTTTACATATATATGCCTTGGTGGCAATGCTGTTGGAAAGGATCAGCCTGTGCTTGCCCTCCACCAGCCTCTTAGTGTGGAAGAGGGCCAGTCTGACTGCTCTGAGCTCCAACCAACTTATGAGTTGGTTGGCTTCCTCCTTGTTTCTTGGACATACTGATCTTCTGTGTGGGGTCCACACACCAAGAGGGTCGCATCTGTCATCAGCTGCACCCTGAAGGAGTGTCCCCTTTCTAAAGCCAGGGAAATCCACCACCTGAGGACCCTAATGGGCCTGTAGGAAGTGGGAGAACATGGGCATGAGCAGTTGCCCTCCCTTCCTTTCATGCTTACCAATACTTCTGGAAGCACTGCAGCTTCTGAACAGGCCGTTGTGGGTCGCCCACTACCTCTGTGGCCAGAGGACTCACTGCTGGGAACAGGAAGATCCCAGGTCCCCTTACATGGGTGGTCTGGTATCTTGGCCGATGAGTCCGCAGAGAGCTCCCTAATAGTACCGGTAGTCAAATAACTGAGACTGGGCTATCAGCAATCCAAAATTAAGTTACAATAAGCATTTCCTTTTAAATTCAGTTTCACAATACAATCTAAAATTGCCTTGAACGATCATAATTACTAAGGGTTTGTTTTTTAAAAAAATCTTTTCTATAAACTCCAAAGTTTCAGAAGCGAATGTTTCACTTGCAACAGTGCCTCCTTGATAATGCCAAATTGCAATGATACATTTTATTTGGATATAAAGAAAGGAAACAACTAGATTACGAACAAGCAACACAATTACGTTTTAACCAAACTTCCCAATTTACAGAATGTAATGAAATCTTATTTGGTAATTAAATGTCAACTTAAACAAGATTGCCAATACAGATTACATAACAAATGAATTGTGAAACTGCATGTGCCTCCTGCTGCAAAAGCTCTTCAAGACCTTAGATTTACCTGCAAGATCTGCCAACTCAAAATTGCATTTTTGATACCTTTCAGCCTGTCAGGGGGCTCCCACAGAGTCTACGGGAGGAGGTGGAAGGGAGATTGGGATACAGGGATCCCCCGGCCCTCCTCTCCAGTAGTACCTCTTCCAGCCAGGAAAGCAGCAACGCCTCCAGTGGTGAGGAGAGGGAGGTGGTCAGCACGGGGAGGAGGCTCGAGGATGTTGGGTCGGAGCCCTCGCACTATCTTCACCCAGGGGGCTCAGAGAGGGAGACACCACTTCCATCGCCCCAATTACGCAGGGGGCTCAAACACAAAGAGAGTAGGAGGAGACTGGGGGTACCTAAGATTTTCTGCTGGGGTCGTAACCAGAAAAGAGCACTCCTGGATTCTGCTAGTGACTGAGACAGACATGAACTTGTAGCTCTGCACTGTACATAGTATGCACAATAAACCTGTAAATAGTCAGGTTGGAGTTTGGCGTCGTTACTCGTGAGCAACCACCACATGATCCTGACACAGCCTATACAATATTCCAATTCCATGTTCTTCAGTAATCAAGTTTATTAACAGCTCATCTCATCCCATATCAATTTATCATATAAACCATAGGAGCACATTAGATATTCCTCTTACAAAATATTAAGGGCCAAACTAAATATAAAATTAACACAACTTGTTTGGAATGCCATGATTTTTTAAACAGCACTGACTAGCAACCTTCTTGAACTCAGTTAAAACCTTTCTAACTTACAATGTTTCAGGAGTACAGACTAATCACTCACTTATACACACACATGCACACAAAGTACAGTAGTATTATCAAGCTATAATCAGCAAAATTAGATAGTCTACATGTGACACTTGTTTTTACTGGAAAATGTATTGTGTTAATTCCATTGAGAATATTGCAGACAAACCTGAAACATTGAAGTTACAAATAGCAGAAGTTATGATATCTTCTAAATAAAGGGTTCCCAGTACAATTTATTTCAATTTTAACATTTGTTAAAACAATGGGCACTTGAAGACCATTAAGAGGCTATCCAAGATCTCGTGGGAACAGAGCACCACATAATCAAATTTAAAAGGGAGAAAGCATATTGCCAACTCCGTCCCATCAACAAATATGAAATGCTACCAATATTGGCAAGCTGAAATGGAAATATAGAGTCCATGGGCCAGTATGAACGGTAATATGAAATAATACCCCCTTCATCCAGTCTCTCCACTGTGGCCAACCCAACTTGACTGAAGAATCAAAAATAACCTTGTGATCCTATCCCACCCTCAACATAACTTCTGCCAGTGTCTCGCTGATTTCAAAGCTATCAGTGTCTCCAGGAGCACAAGCGTTTGCATGTTTACACAAAAGGAAATCCTACCGACTTCGCTGTGACTTGCTCCCTAGTGCGTTTAGGATTGCAGCATAATGTGCATAAAACTGAAAGGAGGGGTCCCTGAGGCGTTTCTGATGCTGCTCTCAACGGACACTTCTCCTTACAGTCATTTATTACTGTATTTCCCTTGCATTGATATCCTGTATACAACTTTTTACCACGTTAGTAGGGAGAATTCGGACTTCTCCCTTACTCCACAATTCAAGGCAGAAAAGAAAATCCGAAGCAGCCGTGTGGATCTGTAAGGAAAAACAACTGAGCTTTAAAAGCAACTGCAAGGCATTAACTTTATTAGGGACCAACTCCCAACGTCACACAAAGTCGCAAAGCAACTCATAGCGGCACAACCCCGCTTAGCTTTGCAGCAAGTTTCACAAAGCACCGTATTAAGGCCCCCGAAGTTAATAGGATTTGGGGTGGGAAGGCGGCTGGGAATCGGGCGAGAGAGACCCATGGGCGGCTGAGCTTCTGGTCTCCTCGACGGAAGCAGCGCCTGCACTTACTTCCCTGAGGGGAGGAAGCCCAGCCCCCAGCAGCCCAACCGCGCCTCACCCCGCCTCCGGCCGTTCCTTACTTACTTCTTGGTGTCGCTGCTGAAGAGCCCGAAGGCCGTCGAGGCGGAGGAGGCGGTAGTAGGTGTCGCTTCCTGGCCCACCTCGGGCTGAGCGTCCCCGGCCTGCTCGTTGTAGCCAACATTGTTGGTCGACATGCCCGCGCACCGTTACTACTACTACTACAACTACTCCCCCCGCCTCCGGTTCCCTCGCGATCCGACTCTTCCCCGGAAGCTGAAGGAAGAGCGGCTGCCGGAGGATAGTCACGTGGTCGCCGAGAGGGGCGGGGAAGAGCGGCCTATAGGAACTTTCTCCGGCCTGCCTCCAGGCGCCGCCGTTGTCACGGCAACGAGGCCCTTCACGCCCGAAAGCCTCCGGCCTACAGTCACGAGAAAAACCACGTCCTGCTCCTTACACACACACACCCCGCCGCAAGTCACGAGGACACGGAGAAGCCGTTGAGCGATGCCACGTCACCCGCTAAGCGGTTGCTCGCGTGCGCGTTCTTGGCGCCACGTATGCGAAGTTAAGCTTTCCTCGAGGCACCTCAGGCGGCAAACTCACACTGAGGTGGGATCAACAGCAGCGAAGGGCTCCTGCGAGCTCTCCATATTTTGCTGCTGCCATTGCTTCTCACTTCTCTAGTGATGTGGGGGCTGGAGAAGCGGCTTCTGGCGAGATTTCACCAAAACCTGGAAGTCAGCAGAGGAGGGCAAAAGGTGCCCACGATGATGCTGGAGAAGTTAATCTGCTACTGCCAGAGATGTAAAGAGAAGCAGCGTCTTACAGCAGCAGGCCCGCCGCCGCCACCACGGAAGAAGCCACTTATGGCAGGATGAAGCATAGAATGCTACAATTTCTCTGGAGCAGGGGAAGCCACACGACTGCGGCTTTGCAGGAGGGCAACAGGGGCGGCAAAACTGGTCAAGCTGCGCCCGCCCCCTGCAGTTTGGTTAAGTAGGGTAGATGCATATTGCTGCCCCTCATGATATGATTCAGGAGAAAGTCTTAAGGACCAGATTGAGAGGACTAAAGGTCCCTGTTCCTTTTCTAGGTGATCTAGCTGCCCTAAGCTGGGACTCCATGGAAAGCACACACACAAAGAGAGAAAGCAACTACAGGGTTGTTGAGAATGCCAATACATTTTAAATGGGCAAAGGAGGGTTGGACAGCTTTCCAAAAATTGTACTATGTTATTCCATACCAAAAAACAAACAAACCCCATGCTGTATTGTTTTTAATACTCGGTTGGAATATGTTCAGATAAACCCCAAAATACATATAAATGGTGGGCACAATTCAAACATCTCTGCAAACACCATCAAACACATACCTACCTGGCATGGGAGACACCTTGATCAGCAAGGGAAACACCTTGAATGAGGCTTTCCCAGGGTGGTGCTTATCCATTGCACCAGGCAAAAATATTTCTCTATAACCAGACCTTTGGCTGATTAAACAATAGGCTTTTAAATGTATTGGGGGGTATTGGTTTGTGGGTTTGTTTGTTATGTATTTTGTGTTCTCATTTTGTATATGTTGTGAACTGCTCTGATCTTTGGATGAAGGGCTGTATACGATTTAAATAAATAGATAAATACTGGGAAACTTCTGTTCACCCATTTTCATTTATCACATTTGTTCTGTTGTTTTATTAAGTTTATGTGTGGGGTTTTTCTTGCAAACCATCCTGCAATAATTTGTTTGCTGAATGCTCAGGTTGTATATCTTAACAATTGTCATTTTATTGACTGTAATATGGGGCGGGGAAGAGGGGTAGCTGGCCTTATTACTGTATGTAGGTACTGTACCAGCATACCGGTGGTACTTCTTAGTGTTAACTGTTACTATCACTGCATATTTGTTTGGTGCCCTCTTGTGGTTCAGATTGTGAATTACCTTAGTTGTAATTTTATTACAGTACAGTGGTACCTCGGTTTACAAACACAATTGGTTCCGGAAGTCTGTACTCAACCTGAAGCGTACTTAACCTGAAGCGAACTTTCCCATTGAAAGTAATGGAAAGCAGATTAATCCGTTCCAGACGATCTGTGGAGTACTTAAACTGAATCTTACTTAACCTGAAGCGAACTTTCCCATTGAAAGTAATGGAAAGTGGATTAATCTGTTCCAGACGGGTCCGCGGAGTACTCAACCTGAAGTGTACTTAACCTGAGGTATGAGTGTAATTGGTTCCGGAAGTCCGTACTTAACCTGAAGCGTACTTAACCTGAAGCGAACTTTCCCATTGAAAGTAATGGAAAGTGGATTAATCCGTTCCAGACAGGTCCGCGGAGTACTTAAACTGAAAATACTCAAACCGAGGCGTGACTGTATGTAAAGGAAGGGACAGCCTGATCTTATTCATGTTCACTTGTAAGTAAGCCCCACTAAGTTAATTTGATGTGTGTGTGTGTGTGCGCGCGCGTGTCTCACACAAACTTGCAATTGTAATCCTTTTTGTTTGTTTGTTTCATTAATTATGCACCAGAAAAAGGGCCACTTCTGGTCAGTATCCAGTATTGCTTCTGAAATATAATTGACCTTCACACTGGCCTTGCAGGTTCTATTTCCTCTAAATTTAATATTTCTTATTCCTGTTTAGCAAAAAATCAAACTTTGTTAGTGGAACATTTGCATTCCAATTGCACCGGATTACTAGGTTAGAGCTTTAACATTTCTTATCAGTGGTTCTAAGGCTAATTAACCACAGAAGCCCCTTGGGACACTTCAGCAAGACAGTGGAATCCAGGAGTACAGTGGTACCTTGGGTTACAGACGCTTCAGGTTACAGACTTCGCTAACCCAGAAATAGTACCTCACGTTAAGAACTTTGCTTCAGGATGAGAACAGAAATTGCGTCGTGGTGGCGTGGCGGTAGCGGGAGGCCCCATTAGCTAAAGTGGTACCTCAGGTTAAGAACAGTTTTAGGTTAAGAATGGACCTCCAGAACGAATTAAGTTCTTAACCCGAGGTACCACTGTATTTGCAAACTATAAACTTCCTTCTTCAGTGGGGAGTGCAACCCCTCCCAGAACAGACTGTCTGCCTAATTCTAGGACATGGGAATCAGCCACACACATCCATCTTATCAGGACTCAGCTGCTGGGGGGCAGGGCAGTTGCACCCATGCAGCCCATCACAGTTCCCAGGCACAGGTCCAACACCTTCATAGCCTTTCCTGATTCAAATGAAATAGACAGCTAGAGCTGCATTATTAATGTGCTGGTGACACAGTGCTCCAGATCCTTAGATGACTGCTTCCAATGGTTTCATACAAATAAATGTGAAATAGCATAGGACCCCACAGCCCAAAAACTATGGAGCCAAGTAACAGTGCCCTAATGCAAGTAGCAATGATCCTTCAGGTAGGAACAGAGCTCTGAAAAACTATCTCAGCTTCAACCTTCCTGAGTCATTCCTGAAGAGTACTGTAGTAAATGGCTCTGAGACATCAGAGAACCAGCTACCGGTAATATACACACTCCCAATAATGGTCATAAATCAAGGTGTCATTTCAATGTTAAAACGGCCTGAAACCAGGCAGAAATGCCATAATAATTTATATGCCACCCATCTGACTTGGTTGCCCCAGCCACTCTGGGCAGCTCCCAACATCACCCTTTCAGCCATCTTGCCCAGGAAGTGAAGATTAGAGTCTGAGCAGATCCAGAGAGGACCTCTTCAGGAGTCGCCACATCCTGCCTCTTTCAGGGTGGTGGGCATAAGTCCCACATGTAGTGCTGTGTTGCCCATTCCCTGGGACCGATTCAGTCAATCCCCTCCTGGAGTTTATCAGCCATGATGGACAGAAATAGAGCACAAGCATGCTGCTACCCCGACTTCTACAAGTGTCCTGCAGGCTGCAGCTAGTTGGTGCTTGAAGGCCCTCCAATGGACCGGCACTAATTGTGACATAAAGTTTGGCACAGAGCCAAGTGATTTTACCTTTTGCAAATCTCTTAACAGCAGGCTTTTGAGTGGTCCCTATCAGCTGATTTACCATACTAAAAAGCTCTGCTGGGCAGTTCACTAAAAACACAATCGAAACAGAGAAGTATACGCTCTTTTTGCCACCGCCACTGTCACATGCATTGTGGTTGTACTTGTGTTTGATCAAATTCATATCGGGACTTATCCCACCTGTGCGCCAATCAACAGCCAGCCCACTTCATTGTTGCTCAGGGAGCATATACCAACAGGTATCTTTCTGATTATAATAATACCATGCCTCTGTGAAATAAAAGCTCAATGAGCTATCAATGTATATCTGAAGTGGAAAAATATCAAAAGACTGTTTAATAAAACAGTTATGGTATTAAAACATGGTATAAAAATATATCTTAAGAGCACTAGCTGTTCACATGTACAGATTCTATGCATTTGTTTCTGATAAAGCATCAGAAATGTTTTATGGTATTCATAGGAATCATGCCTGTAGAGATGGAGTGGGACACACTTTTTCTATTTCGTTATTGTAGAAAGGGCCATCTATTGATCAGTTATTTACTCTTGCTAGATACTGAAAACACTTTCTAATAAATTCTAATTAAATATTTTTCTTAATTAAATCTTAATTTTCTAATTAAATCTTCATTGATCTGTCTCCTGGTTGCAAATAGTGGCTTCTTGTACTGTAGTATAAATGTAAAGCATTTCACTCACAGCCTGATCGTGTGCTGAGTTAGGTGCATCTCAGTCCATTGGCTTCCATGGGTATGAAGTGCTAAGTCTGCCCAGGATGGGGCTGTCAGTCTGTTGCCATGTCTAGCACTCTGAGCCCTCGAGGAAATGGCAATGCACAAAAGAGACATGGGTCAAGAGTTTGACAGCAGCATAGATTCATAATTGGCTTTAGTTGTTTATTATGCAGTGCAATTATAATCTGAGCTGTCTCTTGTGGAATTCTTACTGAGAGGGAAATTATGTAGAAGATTTTGCAGCATTAATAAAGAGTAGCATGATTCATTTGTTTAAGATCAGACAATTAAAAGGCAACAATAGAAATGTCAACAGAACAACAAAATGTTTAATCTTTTATGGGTGTTTGCCTTGGAAACAGACTAAGCGTTTATTGGCATGCTTGAAAAATCCATAATATCTAGATATTTTCCCTTGACCTAGTTCACACAATCCAAATCAAAAGTGTCATCATATATTTACAATAGAGAGGGAAGCTTAGCTCTGCCCGAGCCAGGTTTAGACAATACATGTTGGCTTCAGAAGAAAAGATAAGAAGTTAACCTCTACTTGCTAAACTATCACTGTGTTCCTTCTCCCTTTTGAGCAGTGAAAACTTCAGTATGCTTTGCAAAAAAAGAACACTGGGGACATATACTATATTGTTTGTATATTAATCTGATTAGAATTTTATTGTTTTCAACAAGCAGGAATGTGTGTAAGCATCCTGGAGCAAATCCAACAACCAGTTCCCTAGAGTCAAAGCAGCATTCAAGACAAAGAACAATTTTATTTTTCCACAAGCCTATGGCTACAATCCTGTGCCCACCTACTTGGGAATTTATAAGTAAACATACATTGGATTGGGGTATCTCAGAACAATCTATGAGTCAAAGTATACCAGCTGCAGGGACACAACAAAAGTTCCACTACAGCAGCAGAACGTAAGATCTTCTGGTACTGTATATCCATCATGGCAGCAGTATAACACGTCAGATACACTGGTGAAACACTCTGCTGGCAGACTTTTCAGTGGAATGATTAAAATGTGGTGGGGTCACAGACAACCGAAAAACATGCTTACATCATATCCTATACCCTTTCCATTCATGACCACATGCTCCGCTTATATGCTATTGCAGATATGAATATTGCACAGCCTGAAGTGACTAGATGCATAAAAACTGACTCCTTTTTGAATAAACATTGTCTAGACCAGGCATCCCCAAACTTCGGCCCTCCAGATGTTTTGGGCTACAATCCCCATCATCCCTGACCACTGGTCCTGTTAGCTAGGGATCATGGGAGTTGTAGGCCAAAACATCTGGAGGGCCGCAGTTTGGGGATGCCTGGTCTAGACCCATTTGTTTGATTCAAAACTTTACTTGCAGAACTTTCTTCATAACAGAACAAAATCATCAAAGATACATCCAAAAAAATTCATAAAACATATGCTTATCCAAGCACAGACTCAACATCTTTTTAGAAATAAAATAACTTATCAGAGCTGAAAAACACAGTTCTCCCCCTCACAGGCTTCATTGGCCTGAACTCCAGCCCCTAAGGCTGTTGAGCTCCTTGAGAGGGATCTTATTCAGCTGGGAACAAAGACTCAGCCACACCCCTTCCAAGACAGAGAAATTTGCAATTCACTACCTCTTGTGTTATCTAAGGTTAAACATAAATGTGTTAGCTAGCAGAGAACAACAATAACAATTAATTTTCAACCCATCAAGGAGCTCAGACTTCAATACAGCTCCATGGAAAATCACCATGTTAAAGCCTTCAGTAATACACATTCAGGCATTCTCCATTTCAGTGTCAATTAAATAATTACACTTAACATATATTTCTCATAAACACCTAGGTGGTCGCCATTGGAAAAAGGATGCTAGACTAGAAGCATCCTCCTAATTTAACCAGATTATTTATTTCATTCACAAGCAAGGGAAAATTCTGTTTGGTGAACTGAAAGTAATGACATGCAGAAAATGGCACAAGGTACAACACATTTAAGATGTGTTGCAGGGCAGGAAACAATAAGATTAGCTTTCTAATTAAAACATGAATGCTAAGAGTAACTACAAATTGCCTGCTGTGTGGTGGCCAGTAAACTACCTGCATGGTAAACTGGCTGCTTGTTACCATTCCTTAGATGTGCCAGTGTGACACCATTTCACCTCCTAGCTGAAAACTGCATACAACCAACTCCCTCAGATCAGTTGCTCTATTGTGAGTCTACAAGCAGCCTCTTGGCTCTCTGTGGTAACCCAGTAATGAAGAGGGGGGAAAGGTGCAGAAAGGATACAGTCCAGAAACCAATGACATTTTGCAGAGAGTGAAACACTTAACTTATTTGCCCTAGTGTAAAATCTTTTCTAATATTTGATCATTCATAAATGGTTTCTGGATGGAATGTAACAAATTGTTTGAGAATCAGATCTGTAAGCATTTGCTACACTCAAGTGCGCTTGTATATGAACGAGGTGAAAAGGCCAATAAATTATTTTCTTGGCAGATCAAGGATGAGGAATTTGTGAGATCTATTTTGGAAACAACACTAGATACACAGATGGCAATTTCAGACTAGCAGAAAATTAATCAAGCTTTTTTGTCACAGGGTCCTCGTACAGTTTGCCTCCGTGCAGTGTCCATACAGTGCTCAGTTGTGGGAGCTTGAAGCTTTCAGACATGCAAGTTGGTGCTTTTGTAATGCAGTTTCTCTTCTCAGCTTTGAAAGGAAATAGAAATTTCTCTGTTCTAAAGGTCAGAGAGCTTTTCTTTTCTTTTCTTTTGCAGAGATTGCAGAGATTTAATGCAGAGATTGACCCTCAATGCGAGTGTCTTATTTCACCAGTCACAAAGTGCATCAAACCTTTAGATTTTTTCACAAGGATTCCTAATGCAAATGCACACAAGCACACACACACACTGGAGAAGATGAGCCACCTTAAATCTGTAACGGTGAGAATGCTGCCACCTACGCCAGGCATCCCCAACTTTCCGCCCTCCAGTTGTTTTGGACTACAATTCCCATCATCCCTGACCACTGGTCCTGTTAGCTAGGGATCATGGGAGTTGTAGGCCAAAACATCTGGAGGGACGAAGGTTGGGGATGCCTGATCTAGGCTGTCAAGCTCAAAGTGTTACGTAATGTCATCTAGGACATGGGTGGGTGGGGGAAGACAGAGAAACAAGAGAAAATGGAAGAAGACTAAGTGCTCTTTCACACATAAAGCCAATGTGAAGAGGCATAGCTCAGTGACAGAGCATCTGCTTTGCATGCAGAAGATCTTCGTTCAAATTCCAGGTAGGTCTGAGAATGTCCCCTATCTGAAATCCATTAGAGCCACCACTGTCAGTCAGTGTGGACAATACTGAGCTGAATGGACCAATGATCTGACTTCTTGTTTTCCAATATTACAAACCTAACCAAATGTGAAACTGCAGTCATATATCAACTTTGTAGAACAGGCATCCCCAAACTTCAGCCCCTCCAGATGTTTTGGACGACCATTCCCATCATCCCTGACCACTGGTCCTGTTAGCCAGGGATCATGGGAGTTGTAGGCCAAAACATCTGGAGGGCTGCAGTTTGGGGATGCCTGTTGTAGAACAATATCATAGGTGTGTTTTTCACAAAAGCAAACTCCTCTTTTCTGACTGATGTTAATAGAAAATCCACTTTATCATTCTTGGGTTCCAGGTATATGTTTACTTTGATGACATGCAGTAGAAGTATGGTGAAACTAACAAAATCTTAGCTTGAAATTCTTTGGCACAATTGTGCTTTTGACTCTGTATTAATCTGAACAGATCAGGTTTACTAAATGTCTTTTCCAAAGGGAAGACTTCCGAGTAACTATTTTGTTGTTGTTTAGTCGTTTAGTCGTGTCCGACTCTTCATGACCCCATGGACCATAGCACGCCAGGCACTCCTGTCTTGCACTGCCTCCCGTAGTTTGGTCAAACTCATGTTCGTAGCTTCGAGAACACTGTCCAACCATCTTGTCCTCTGTCGTCCCCTTCTCCTAGTGCCCTCAATCTTTCCCAACATCAGGGTCTTTTCCAAGGATTCTTCTCTTCTCATGAGGTGACCAAAGTATTGGAGCCTCAGCTTCACGATCTGTCCTTCCAGGGAGCACTCAGGGCTGATTTCCTTCAGAATGGATAGGTTTGATCTTCTAGCAGTCCATGGGACTCTCAAGAGTCTCCTCCAGCACCATAATTCAAAAGCATCAATTCTTCGGCGATCAGCCTTCTTTATGGTCCAGCTCTCACTTCCATACATCACTACTGGGAAAACCATAGCTTTAACTATACGGACCTTTGTCGGCAAGGTGATGTCTCTGCTTTTTAAGATGCTGTCTAGGTTTGTCATCGCTTTTCTCCCAAGAAGCAGGCGTCTTTTAATTTCGTGACTGCTGTCACCATCTGCAGTGATCAAGGAGCCCAAGAAAGTAAAATCTCTCACTGCCTCCATTTCTTCCCCTTCTATTTGCCAGGAGGTGATGGGACCAGTGGCCATGATCTTGGTTTTTTTGATGTTGAGCTTCAGACCATATTTTGCGCTCTCCTCTTTCACCCTCATTAAAAGGTTCTTTAATTCCTCCTCACTTTCTGCCATCAAGGTTGTGTCATCTTCATATCTGAGGTTGTTGATATTTCTTCCGGCAATCTTAATTCCTGCTTGGGATTCATCTAGTCCAGCCTTTCGCATGATGAATTCTGCATATAAGTTAAATAAGCAGGGAGACAATATACAACCTTGTCGTACTCCTTTCCCAATTTTGAACCAATCAGTTGTTCCATATCCAGTTCTAACTGTAGCTTCTTGTCCCACATAGAGATTTCTCAGGAGACAGATGAGGTGATCAGGCACTCCCATTTCTTTAAGAACTTGCCATAGTTTGCTGTGGTCGACACAGTCAAAGGCTTTTGCATAGTCAATGAAGCAGAAGTAGACGTTTTTCTGGAACTCTCTAGCTTTCTCCATAATCCAGCGCATGTTTGCTATTTGGTCTCTGGTTCCTCTGCCCTTTCGAAATCCAGCTTGCACTTCTGGGAGAAGTGCTGGAGAAGCAAGGCGTGGCCACACAGGTGAAGTCCTCAGCATGTGCTGGAGAGGCAAGGAGTAGTCACCCAGGTGAGGCCACTTGAGATCTCACTGCACCTGGTGGCAGGAGCTGGGAGGGATAAAAGCCCAGCATTTCCCTTCAGCTCTTTGCCACAGCAACGCTATCCCTGCCTGGTTGCATTTGGCCTCCTGCTCCTTGCCTTGCTGTCGCCTTGCTTCTTGTTCCTGATCCTTCGCCTTGCTCTTGCCCCGTGGACCTTTGCCTTGCTTCTTGTTCCTGGATCCTTCGCCTTGCTCCTTGCTCCCTGGCTTCGCCTTCACCTTGCTCTTGCCCCGTGGACCTTCGCCTTGCTTCTTGTTCCTGGATCCTTTGCCTTGCTCCTTGCTCCTTGGACCCTTGCTTCGCCTTCGCCTTGCTTCGTGCCCCGTGGACCTTCGCCTCTGCCTTGCTCCTCGACCCTGCTTCTTCACCACCATCTTGCCTCTGGTCCTGACGCCCGCCGACCGGACCGTGACAACTACATATTTAACAAACAGTACATACTGTTTTAAAAAGGACGCGGGTGGATCTGTGGGTTAAACCACAGAGCCTAGGGCTTGCCGATCAGAAGATCGACGGTTCGAATCCCCACGATGGGGTGAGCTCCCATTGTTTGGTCCCTGCTCCTGCCAACCTAGCAGTCGAAGTGCAAGTAGATAAAGCACGTCAAAGTGCAAGTAGATAAATAGGTAAAGGTAAGGTACAGCGGGAAGGTAAACGGCATTTCCGTGTGCTGCTCTGGTTCGCCAGAAGCAGCTTAGTCATGCTGGCCACATGACCCGGAAGCTGTACGCTGGCTCCCTCGGCCAATAAAGCGAGATGAGCACCGCAACCCCAGAGTCGGTCACGGCTGGACCTAATGGTTAGGGGTCCCGTTACCTTTACATACTGTTTTATTGTAAATGGAACTTCTAAGTGGTTTACAAAAATAAACATTAAAATTTTCAGTTAAAAACAGGAACAAAAAAAATCAAAATAGAATTAATCTGTTTTTATCTTAAACTTGATTTTAAAACAGATGTTGATTTCCATGTGCTGGGAAAGGCTTGCCTGAATTTTTCTTTCTGTAATTCCACCTGTGAGCACCAGAGGTAGATGTTTTCACAGAAAACATTAAAATTAATTTCACTTAATAATCACTGCTTACTGCCACTATTAACATTTCCCAGTTTACACTTTATGAACAGGAATATAGTCTGGCATTTACCTCTAAGACTAAAATCCTATATATTCACTAAACCAGGAATAGACAAGTGAAACATCAGATTGTACTATAAAGTCCTTAACTTAGAAACACAGAATTGTATCGTTGGAAGGGACCAGGAGAGTCATCTAGTCAAACTTCCTGCAATGCTCGAAGTTTTTGTCCAACATGGGGCTTGAACCCATGACCCTGAGATTAAGAGTATTATGCTCTACTAACTGAGCTATTCCAACAATTAGTGCTATTAGTGCTACATGACTACCATAGTCATCCCCTATAAAAAGCAAAAACTAACTATAGCAGGAATGCAATCCCCAACACATAACTACACACATGGTTATTTTTATTGAGCTTTTCTGCTACACACAAAAAATGAAGAGAGTGAGGCCAGTGTAACAAGATGAATCTGCATAAATGCAGTTGTTGGCTGCTAGATGGGACTGGTGAGAGTTGTAATCTAGAATACGTGGCAGTGCTTTTACCAATAAATAGTTTATCCTAATGTTCAATAGACATCTAGCCTCCTGTAATTTAAGCTCGTTAGATCTGGGCCTTCAGTACAACAGCCTGTCCTGGCTCCCACTCGTTGAAGAACTCAGGTTGCAGTTTCTATCCATATCTTCAATGCTCAAATCAGCACACTATATTGGAAAACGCAGTTCTGTGGCACAGCACACATGGCTGCACAAGAAAAAAAACATAGACCTAGCAATGACACGGCCCCTGCAACACCGTTCCAAGAGAAAGGGTTGAGCACAACGAAGTGCAGCAAGTAGTTTTGCTTCTTAGACTGGGCATACAACCACCTGCCCATGCCTGCACTGGTGTCTCCATGACAGGCAATGGAGGAAGTGTTACTGCCTCATCAAAAGCTGATGGAACAGGCAGGGCAACAATCTCCTCTGGCGAGCCAGAACCAGCTGCTGGCAGCTACAGTGGTGGAGCCTGTGCCTTGTACTGTGAGGATTGATGGGAGATGGGACAAAGCGAGGGAAATTCCACATACACTCACCCACAGGGTCTTCCCCAAGATCTCCTAACCCAGATAGAAACCTTCCCAGCCCACTGTCTGGTGTGATCTGTCTTTACTCGGCACTGGACACTATTCCAGATCCAACAGGTATGGATAAAAAGTTGCACTTGTTAACTGCTTCTATTAATGCAGCTTAGAGTGGCATTAGAGATTTTCCCCTACTAGCACTACACTGCTGACTCAGGTTCTGCTTGTGATCAACTGCAATCTAGATAGCTCTTTCACAGGTATTACTGCTAGGCCAGGAATTTCTCCATCCTATGCCTGTGTGTTTTTGTCTTTTGCCTAAACTGAGTGTTTTGCAGTTGTTCCTGTGGAATTTCATTCTGTTAGTTTCATCTCAGTTTTCCATTCCATCAAGCTTGATGAGGACTTTGAGTTTTCCAACCAGCTATGAATCCTCATGACAGTATTATAATCGAGCCAGCATTTAACCAGTTTGCTAATCAAAATATCATGGGGAACTTTGTCAAATGTTCTGCTGAAATCAAGATAAATTACATCCACAGCAGAGAGAGCACTATCACACTATTCTATGAATGTTTACTTGAAAGGAAGTCATCTGTCTCTTCCACATATTTTGCCACTTCTAGCCTTGCAATCTGCCTAATATAAGCTATTATTTATTGGCCCTATCATCTGTTCAATATAAAATAGCTGAAATCTTCTCCTAGACCAGATAAACTAAATAGTTCAGTTTGCGTCATGTGGCGTATCATGAAACATTCTTACAGCTATTTTCTGCATTTTATTTTTCCTTACTAGCTTTTATTGTATTCAAATAAAAGAAGTGGAAAATGCAGTAGAGTCAGCCAGTAAAACTTAGCTTCTGTTCAAAACAAGCACATGGCTGGAAGAGTTTAATTTCACCAGTTACATTTTATAATATTTATGCAGTTCTTTGCTGCATTTCATGTGCAAAAACAAATACCTAAGTAGCTTTTACTAACAGGAAAAGAGCAAATGAGGACACACATAAATGACACATTTCACCAGGTTTAATGGGGTGAGCAATCCTAACCCTCCATTTCCAATTTGGGATGTAGATGTAATATGGTCCACTCATATAAGGAAGTCACATGGGTTCCATTTCACTGGCATACCTGAGTGTTGTCACACACAATAAAGTACCTCCTTAGAACTTAGATAAAAACCCGACAAAGATAGCTAAAGAACTGGTTGCTTGAGGCAGTGATCTAGCAGGAGTTACTGTGTGTGTTTTTCAGCTTCTCTCCTGGTTCAGGGTGTGTGGTAAGTTTCTATACCTGGGAGCTGTAAAACAGAAGCAGGTAAACAGTTGCCACATGATGAGGTTAGGCATGAGACTTGGATGGTAAGGGGATGATGGGTTGAAGGGCTGGAACATGGAGGTAAACAAAGACTACCGTAGATCTTTGTCTCAACTTAGCCAGACCAAATATGACAAGCTAGTTGCCATAAAAATGGGGTTTGGGGCATATTGCACAAAGGCTAAAGTGCGGCTTTTGACTTAGGTTATGTACGTTATAAAAAAATGTTCATTTTAAAGCATAATTTATTCATTTATTAAGCATAATAAACAAAAGCTGCCCTTGGTGTTACAAAGAACTTGTATTTTAATTTCCGCCGATCAAATTGGGAGTACTGTGTGGAATACAGAAAGTTTCTAATACCTCAATATACCAGGAGGAAATATGACTAGAAATGAGCATGTAATCTCATCAGTATCACAGCAGATGCAGATTTAACATGAGTATGGACATCAATTTCTGCTAAGCACCATCAGATTGATTTACCTGTGATTTCTTGTGCCATTAGGAAAAGGATTGTGGGTTTACCTTATTGTAAATGTGTTATTTTTAGATACAGTGAAAAAAGGAGCACCCATCTTTTTGTTGTTGTTTAGTCATTTAGTTGTGTCCACAACCACAACAAAAAGATGGGTGCTCCTTTTTTCACCCATCTTTGTTTTATTACATTTACTATACGAAGACGGACCTGCATGATACCGTAGGAACAGTGGCACATGCTTTATTTTCAAGCCTATTTAACTAAAGGGGAGGGGCAGATTTTGATCTGAAATTAAGGATGCTATAAACCCTAGGCACACTTATGTTGCAGCAAGCCTCACTGAACTTAACAGGGCTTACTTCTAAATAAAATTCAATGCATTGGATTGGCCCACATAGCTTTAATGATAGATTATTAATTGCCTAAATACCTTTTAGCTTGATTGCTTTTTGATTATGCTGCAATTAAAACTTGCAACCTAATGAAAAGGCAATCAAGCTAACAAGAAGGGAACTTGGGACAGAGCCATCATGGACAACTCTTGGATGCTTATACATAAAGAGCATGTGCTTACCGTAGGCATAAAGCCCCCATGGGGTGGAGACCTCACTATGGAGGACAAAAGACCTGATTTAGGTACATATGAGCTGAGCTAGCTGCGGCGCAGGGCCTTATAATCTAGGGGGGCCTTGGGCTCTTGCAAAATAAAAAATTAAAAAGGCAGATTTTACTATTTAGGCCCAGTTGCTTAGTAATATTAAACATGTGGTGTATGACTCTGTATAACAGTTACACAAGTGCATACTCTACTGTTTCACAGAGACTTTAAAACTACTCAGAATCAAATGATAAAGCAATACACGTGTTCTGATCCACTGCCTTTTATATCACTGTGAATCACAATAATATTTAATTTTGACTTTTTGTGGAAATAACAATGAGTAAGCGCTATGAAAGTGGTGCGAGTAAATGAAAGCAACAAAAAGAACAGAAGGAAATACTCAAATGTTTAAAGCCAATTATGTCATATGGCTTTGTACACCAAGCAAAAACAGCCCTACATAATCCCTCATACAGAACATTCATGTTTACAAACAGAAGAAAATCAAGACACTGAGTTGTCTGAGCAGACTGAATAACGACCAGTTCATATACAGAACACAGCCTCCCAAGACCTTCAAGGAGAATTGTTGTCGGTAACTACCACTACAACTACAGAAACAACTGGAGAAAGTGACAATGATGTGACAGAACATGCGGTCCAAGAATTAACACAAGGTGCTGAGGGAACATACCATGAGATGGTTGCACCAAAAGAAGCAGTTCAAGCTCTTTACTGGCTTAAAGTATTGGAAAATAAAGCAAATTATCTGAGTGAAAACCCTTACATTGCAGACACAAAAATACCAACGGTTCATGCTTCTAATGATTTTAGAGACAATAATGTCATAGGTTTATGGTCCACATTAAATAACAATGAAATATCATTCTGGATTGAGAAAGGTCCATCGGAATGTCAGGACTCAGATGGACCTTTTACCACTTTGAAGCAAACATCTAAAAACCAAGTGATGAAGGAAGTGATGAAACATTTGGTTCACCAGACAATGGTGGCTTTCTTAGATTGATTGAATTAATTAGCAAATTTGATCATTTCCTGTGTGCTCATATAAATCAATATGGAAATAAAGGCTCTGGTCAGTTATCATACTTCTCCAAAACCATATGTGACTAAGGTTATCCAGTGGATGGCTAATACAGTTCAAGAAGCAATACTGAGCAACATCAAACAGGCAGGTTACCTTAGTTTATCTATTGATTCAAACTCTGATGTTTCCCATGTTGATCAACTTACTGCCATGGTTAGATATGTTTCTCCTAGAGATGGATTACCAGCTGAATGCTTTCTGAGTTTTTTAAACTGAAATACCACATCAGTGAAAGTATGGTTGAGCCGATACTGAACTACTTCACTGAATATATGATTTCAGTACATATGATTTCAGTAAATCATATGAGAATGCAGCTAATATGGCTGGAAATAACAGCATTCCACAAAATACTATATTCTGGAAAGGAACAAGCTTGCAAAGTTTATTCCATTGCGCTGGACATTCCCTAAATCGAGTTGGACAAACCACAGCTGACTCGTCTCTGGGTGCAGTGAATTTTTTGCTGTAAGAAATGAGCTTTATTGTTTTTTCTCATCTTCTGCAAAAATATCAGCAATGTTAAAAATTCTACCTCTTCAGTCAAAAGTTCCTAAACATTTATCAGACACAAGAAGGAAGGCTCACACCAAAGCTACTGCAGCTATTAGCGAAAGTTATGCTTACTTACATTGTTGAAGCCCTCGGTCATATTTACTGTGATGAATCTGAAAAAGGAGATACTAGACAACAGGCTGAAAATCTGCAGAAAATGGAAGAATTCGAATTCATTTTCATGTTTTAGTTTCATAAAGTTTCATAAAGTTAGCAAGGCACTCCAAAGTTCACAAATCTGATTAAGCACATGTGCAAATATTTGCTGCTCACTACTGCAGTTCATATCAAACACTTGGGCTAATTGTGATGAAATTGAACAGCAAGCAAAATCCACTTTACCAGAGTACAAAACTGTCAAAAGAAAGCAGACTATGGGGTGGGGGTGGGGGGTAGAAAATGAGAGAACAGCATTCAAAGCCCGAGACAAACTTTATTCAAGAGACAAGTTTAGGGTAAATTCATTTATCCCTAGTTACAGGTAGGTAGCCGTGTTGGTCTGATGTAGTCGAAACAAAAAATAAAAAAAATCCTTCCAATAGCACCTTAGAGACCAACTAAGTTTGTCATAGGTATGAGCTTTCGTGTGCATGCACACTTCATTGATGCTCTTGAAGCCAACCCAGGCAGAAGAGAAACAGTGTAGCTGGCAATTTTTCATTGTTGGTGAACCTACAAACAACCAAGGAACACATTTGCAATGGTGTTGAGATGTTGATGCAGGAGTAGACAATAGATGATGAACTCTTACACTTTCACCTGTACATCAAACAAGCTCACCTTGAAAAAAGAAAATTTCAGCCATCAAGATATGTATCAAATATTCCAGGAGAAAATTTGATCAGCTTTTCTAAATGTGGAAACAATTTTCAGATTGTTCCTGTGTTTAATGGTTACAAACTGTACTAGATAAAGATAATTTTCTAGACTAAAAGGGATAAAGAATGATCTACCGTCAACGTCACAAGATTGGTTGTCTGATCTAAGCATTCTCTGCATAGAAAATAACAAACTGTAACTTACTGATTTTAATCATATAATTGATAAGTTTGCATTCAAAAGAAACTGTTATGACTTTGTATATAGTACAATGTTATAACACAGCTATGATTCCCCTAAGAATGTTCCGTGTGGATGTCTTCATTAATTCCATACTTTAATAAACAATCTTTTTATCAATGCTAAAATGTCAGCCATTTTCTACTTTCATTGAGCAGATAAAGATAACTATGTTTCATTTCTCATGATCAGATGCTCTTAAATTTTGGCCTCCCAAGGTCTCCTAACCCAGAGCCTCCATTTGCTTTAATCTGGGCCTGACCTCAAGTTGATTTTACCACACTCCACCACCAGCTACATGCCATTTATTCCTTCCAACTACCCTGCTCACATTGGTCACACATGTCTATTCCCAAGGGCAAAGTTATTCTTAAAATATAATCTGAAAAACAATTACAAATAGGGTTAAATGGGGGTGGGGGTGGGGCGTATATGCAGCTCAATCCTATCCACATTTTACTCAGAAGTCATACTGAACTAAGTGGTCCCTGAAATAAAGGAGACTCTTTTGAAATAGACATCCTTCGAAATTGTTGTCTACTTTTAAAACACTTGATGTTTTCTCGTGCACTATCCTATTTGACCCACATGGAATCCAGTTGTATTTATTCCTAAGCAATATAAGACCAGAGCCTTAAATACATATGACCTCCAGAAAGGTTGTGGAGATAACTTCTTAAACTAATGATTAAAACACAACCACCATGATGGGTGGTATTCAACTAAGCAGACCCACTGAAATTTATGAACATGACTTAAGATCCATTGATTTCAACAGGTTTAATCTGAGTGGAACTTAGCTGAATACCACTCATTCCAATTCAGTATCACCACTGAAGTGTTTGTGAACAGCACTCAGGGAATCCCCATGTGTTACAGATAGAAAAAAGGGAAGAATATCTGCCTCAGAACATCAGGAATAACTTTCTGACAAGATTCAGGTAGGTAGCCATGTTGGTCTGCCACAGTAAAAATAAATAAATAAATTGTCCAGTAGCACCTTAAGAGACCAACTAAGTATGTTATGGGTATAAGCTTTCGTGTACATGCACACTTCTTCAGAAAGAAGCTTAAACACGAAAGCTTATACCCAGAACATACTTAGTTGGTCTCTAAGGTGCTACTGGACAATTTTTTTATAACCTTCTGACAGTAAGAGCTGTTCGTCAGTGGAACGGACTTCCTCGGAAGGCGGTGCACTCTCCTTCCTTGGAAGTTTTTAAGCAGAGGTTGGGTGGCCATCTTCCTTGGATGCTTTAGTTGAGATTCCTGCATCGAGGCGGATTGGACTACTGTAGATGACTCTCGGGATCTCTTCCAACTCTACAACTCCATGACCCTATGAAAAGTTCGCCCCTTCCTCTCCCACCTGTAAGGCGAGAACAAAACCCTTAACTCAAGAGAGTAAGCGACTCTTCCACAGAATAAGTGCACGAAGGAAAGAGGATGGGACGGAAAGCGAAAGCAAGAGAAGGCCACACTTTCGCCGCCCTATTTTGAACCTCCCTTTCTCTTTCCGCCAACCCACCCGCCTTTCACACTTCCATTTTAATTCGGGGCTGGCGCAGCTCCTACGTCACGTCCGGGGCGGCCATCTTGGAGGCCTTCGCGCCCTATCGGCTTGCTCCGTGCTCGGGAGGGGGCGGGCGCTTCGTGCCGGATCTACCTGCGCTGACATCGGCAGGGAAGGGGAGGGGGAGCCACCAGAAGCAGCCTGTGGGGCGCTCGCCGGAGTCGCTGTCCGCTGCTGCCGCCATCCGCGCATCGCAGCGCCCGACAGACCCCCTCCCCGCGCCATGTCGGACTTCGACAGCAACCCTTTCGCGGACCCGGACCTCAACAACCCTTTCAAGGTAAGAGGCGCGGGCCGAGAAGCCGGGCGTGTCGCGTTGACGCGAGTTCGGTGGCGGGGAGGCCCGTGGGCTAAGTTCCGGGAACGGACCTGCAAGGTACTCCCACTCCCCGCGGAGGCCTCGTCTCCGGCGCTGTCTCCGTCGTGCCCCTCCCCCTCCCCCTGGACCCGCCGCGTTTCCCGGGGAGACTGAGGCGCCTCTTTTGTGCTGGAAACGGGAGGGCGATTCCTCCTCCTCGGGGTTTTGTGGCGAAGGCGTGAGTGGGTCCTTGGCGTCTCCGCGGCTCTTCTGTGCTCCCGCTCCGGGCCTCCCTTGTTTTCCCTGCGGGAGGAAAGGGCGCCCCGTTAAGGGTCTCCCGGGTCCCCCGCTCTGGGTGCGTTTCCGAGGGAGCGGTGGCCAGGTGGGCGGAAGGCAGGAGGGGCGGGAGCCGTGGCGGCTCTGCGTCCCAAGAGGGACGGCGGCGATGCGCTCTGCATCAGGCACCAGACCTGGCCAATAGATGCTGCCGGTAACACCATCTTCCTCTCCGATTTCTTATCTGGCCACACACGGTCCGTAATGGAAAATAATTCCTAGTCGCTTTCAAAACTGCCAAAAGGTTCCTAAAGGGATGCTAGGACTGAAGGTCTCCCAAGAGGCAATACTCTCCTTTGGCCGCCACCTGTTAATATTCTGTAGAGAAGGCTTTGCTTTAAATTTTGTTTTTTTAGCTCCCGTTGCAATTCCTTGCTGCTAAAAAGGTCTGAAGTCAGGATGTGAGGTCTGACACCTGGCTGGTTCGGTTTGAACTAGGATTGGAGAAGGCTGGAGTAATCTACTGAGTTTAGTTTCAGTGTGTCCTGGGGATCTCTTTTGAGCAGTGACTGCATTCAGCTTATTGATGTAATATCTGGAGTAAAGTAGATGTACATGTGGACTTTTAATTGTGGATTGGGTTTATAGAAAAGTGGTGAGCAATCAGTTTTCATGGGACCTGGTGGAATTCCCTCCCCAAAGGCTTTTGAAATAGAAACTCAATATATTTCCCCCACTAACTTTGAAAGCATCCTTTCATATTTAGACAATCATAAGCTTAATTAGTCCGGCTGTAGTATAGCACGTAACACTTTAGTAGAGTTAGCCTATGTAGAATTTTGAAGTTAAGGCAGAGCTGTGAAGTCCACTTTCAAAATAAATTCAATGTATGGTTGCTATTACTGTATATTGGTTGTAAAACAGGATTCTCCGCCAACCTAAATTAATCTAATATTTTTTTAAAAAACTCCAATTGTTATGGTTCTTTCCCCACGTTTGGTGAGGCTTGTAAAAATTCTCCTGTGAACTCACAACCTCTAAATTACAGTTCTTAGAGTTGCCTGGGAAGAGGGAGTAACTATTAAATCTGGTTAATCTGCAGATCATCCTAAAAATCATGACATCTTGATAGCCTAACAATTGTATTATGGTTTGGGTTTTTATAGGTCAGTAGCCCACATGTTTGGATGGCTTTCCTATTGTGGACTTACTTGCAAACTGCATTAGAGACCATGGGCATAGCCAGGATTGGGGGCGGGGGGGGGACTAATGTGATTGGTAAGTTAGTTAAGTATTTCTATTGTTTAACTTGATCTGGGGGGAGGGGCAACTGCCCCCCCTGGCTACGCCCATGGTAGAGACTTGTGGGATCAGTGAAAGGCAAGGGTGGCTAATCCTTGGCTCTTCAGATGATGCTGGACAAAAACTCACATTATATCTGAATGTTGGGTTCAGGACTGCTACAACATTTGGAGGGCCTCAGGTTTACAATCCCTGGTGTGATGTGTTCTGTGATATTGCTTGATAACTGCGGTTTACGTGATTTAATTCATTCTCAGGTTGTGTAATGAGCCTAAGTTACATGATAACTTTTAAATTCTCATTTTCAATGAAAAGGTTTAGGCTTCCTTTATAAACGTCAAGATAAACAACTCATGAATAGAATCATAGACTCAGAGAACTGTAGAGTTGGAAGAAACTCTTGAGGGTCATTACTCCAAATTCTCCAACCCCTTGAATGTGCAAAACAAAGGAATTGCTAAGTATCCAGATGGGTATAATAGTACAGTTTACTAGAGAGAGCCCCAGTTCTTCTTGTTGTGTACTGCTTACATTATAAAAAGTCAAACTGTCAATATTTAATACAGTAAGTCAAACGAGACCTCCGTCTGCAGGTTTCAAATCCAACTACAAGTGTAGTTGAATGTTTTAGCATATGTTGTACTGATGGTGTTTCTGCAATTTCCACTGAGCAAGCTTCTGAGGGGCACGTGGCTTTTGCCTGCATTCCATTTGTGGCAACTTTCTGTTATTTTTCTGCAGTATCCCTCTCCACAGAGGTGCATCCAGCATCTTGATCATACAGCTTTCACTGTATGCTGAAGACACACCTTGAATAGTTAAAATTTATTGTTTTTTGAACCCAGCTATTTCAATGAATTTATCATATTCTCTTATTTTTTGTGGTTTTACTTGTTTTATGGTTTTATTTGTTTTTGTAATTGTATATTCTATTATTGTAACCTACCCTGAAAACTTACAGTGAAGGGAAAGTAAGAAATATTATAAATAAATAAATTTAGAAGTTGCTGTTCCCTCTCTGTACCATCCTTCTGATCTTAAAATGGAAGAAGACATAATTCATGAAAAGGAGCGTACATCCAAGTCGTGTTCTTTCTTCCTAGGCAAAGATAACAATTATTTTTAAAAAAACTGGTTAAGATTGTTTTCGAATAAGTTATAAGCACGATGTAGATAGACTATCTTCTGCCATTGAACACCAACAAAATGAAAGTTAAGATGGACATTGAACAGTTTTCTTTTTCCATTGAAACTTTTTGTTTCAGCAAAAATATTTTGACTTTTATATATAAAGTCAAAAGCTGTTTCTTTTTTATAGAATACCAAGCTTCATTAATTACATTGATAAAATATATGTAACTGTTGTTCAAAACACATAAACCACTTCTTTATGTAGTGTTCATTATACCTTGTCTGCACTAGGTTTTGTTCAGATAAGATGTAAACCAGGCTTCCCCAAACTGGGCCCTCCAGATGTTTTGAGACTACAGTTCACATCATCCCTGACCACTGGTCCTGCTAGCTAGGGATCATAGGAGTTGTAGGCCAAAAACATCTGGAGGGCCGAGTTTGAGGAAGCCTGATGTAAACCCCTCAGTCATCTGAACCAATGGTTCTACCAGCCAGAGTTGGTCTCCATTGCAGTGGTACCTCAGGTTAAGTACTTACGTAATTGGTTCCGGAAGTCTGTACTTAACCTGAAGCGTACTTTACCTGAAGCGAACTTTCCCATTGAAAGTAATGTTGTTGTTGTTTAGTCGTTTAGTCGTGTCCGACTCTTCGTGACCCCATGGACCATAGCACGCCAGGCACTCCTGTCTTGCACTGCCTCCCGCAGTTTGGTCAAACTCATGTTCGTAGCTTCGAGAACACTGTCCAACCATCTTGTCCTCTGTCGTCCCCTTCTCCTAGTGCCCTCAATCTTTCCCAACATCAGGGTCTTTTCCAAGGATTCTTCTCTTCTCATGAGGTGGCCAAAGTATTGGAGCCTCAGCTTCACGATCTGTCCTTCCAGGGAGCACTCAGGGCTGATTTCCTTAAGAATGGATAGGTTTGATCTTCTTGCAGTCCATGGGACTCTCAAGAGTCTCCTCCAGCACCATAATTCAAAAGCATCAATTCTTCGGCGATCAGCCTTCTTTATGGTCCAGCTCTCACTTCCATACATCACTACTGGGAAAACCATAGCTTTAACTATACGGACCTTTGTCGGCAAGGTGATGTCTCTGCTTTTTAAGATGCTGTCTAGGTTTGTCATCGCTTTTCTCCCAAGAAGCAGGCGTCTTTTAATTTCGTGACTGCTGTCACCATCTGCAGTGATCAAGGAGCCCAAGAAAGTAAAATCTCTCACTGCCTCCATTTCTTCCCCTTCTATTTGCCAGGAGGTGATGGGACCAGTGGCCATGATCTTGGTTTTTTTGATGTTGAGCTTCAGACCATATTTTGCGCTCTCCTCTTTCACCCTCATTAAAAGGTTCTTTAATTCCTCCTCGCTTTCTGCCATCAAGGTTGTGTCATCTTCATATCTGAGGTTGTTGATATTTCTTCCGGCAATCTTAATTCCTGCTTGGGATTCATCTAGTCCAGCCTTTCGCATGATGAATTCTGCATATAAGTTAAATAAGCAGGGAGACAATATACAACCTTGTCGTACTCCTTTCCCAATTTTGAACCAATCAGTTGTTCCATATCCAGTTCTAACTGTAGCTTCTTGCCCCACATAGAGATTTCTCAGGAGACAGATGAGGTGATCAGGCACTCCCATTTCTTTAAGAACTTGCCATAGTTTGCTGTGGTCGACACAGTCAAAGGCTTTTGCATAGTCAATGAAGCAGAAGTAGACGTTTTTCTGGAACTCTCTAGCTTTCTCCATAATCCAGCGCATGTTTGCTATTTGGTCTCTGGTTCCTCTGCCCTTTCGAAATCCAGCTTGCACTTCTGGGAGTTCTTGGTCCACATACTGCCTAAGCCTGCCTTGTAGAATTTTAAGCATAACCTTGCTAGCGTGTGAAATGAGCGCAATTGTGCGGTAGTTGGAGCATTCTTTGGCACTGCCCTTCTTTGGAATTGGGATGTAGACTGATCTTCTCCAATCCTCTGGCCATTGCTGAGTTTTCCAAACTTGCTGGCATATTGGGTATAGCACCTTAACAGCATCATCTTTTAAAATTGTAAATAGTTCAGCTGGAATATCATCACTTCCACTGGCCTTGTTATTAGCAGTGCTTTCTAAGGCACTGGAAGCAAAAGGAAAGTCCGATGCTGTAAAGAAAAATATTGCATAGGAACCTGGAATGTAAGAACCATGAATGGAGGTAAGCTGGATGTGGTCAAAAATGAGATTGAAAGTAATGGAAAGTGGATTAATCCATTCCAGATGATGAAAAACACCCCCTAAAACAGCAATTTAACACAAATTTTACTGTCTTAACAAGACCATTGATCCATAAAATGTAGGCAATAATCAATGTACTGCACTATAAAATAAATAAGACAGTATTGTAGATGAAAAAAATTAACATTTTTTTTCCATTTCTTTATTGAAATACATTATTTGTACAAACAAGGAGAATAGAAATGAAGAAAACAAACATTGATAAATAACAAAATATAAAACATCGAACAAAAACAAAACAAAAATAATACATTTTTTTCCAAGTTGTACATATTCTCTTATACTCCTATTTCCTATATCCCTCCACCCTACCCACCACCCACCGTGCGTGGTTAGATACTTCCAGCCTTATTCTGTTCTGCGCCTTTCATGTTCTTGCGTGCAATTGTATACCTGATTTCTTATTGTGGTACTGTTACTGAACCTTTTTGTATCTGAGCCCTCATATGGCTTCTGCTAACGAGGGATTTTCCACCATTGTTCTTAGATACCGTAGTTTCTGTATTTCCCCCAATCTTTGTTTCTAACTTCCTCATTTATTCCTTTAACTTCAGCATTTTTTGTTGCTGAGTTATAATATATAAACAATTTGTTTTGCCAATCCTCTATGGTCGGTATCTTATTGCTTTTCCAATTTGAACCAATTAAAGTCCTCGCTGCTGTTCCTGCGTACATTACTATATTTCTGTCTTTTGGTCGGATTTCATCATGAAGCATTCCCAGGAGGAAGAGTTCCGGATTCTTTTTAAAGGAGTATCTGAGCATTTTTTTCAATTCCCTATATATCATATCCCAATATGGCTTGATTTCACTGCATCTCCACCATATGTGAATATAGTTACCTGTCTCCTTTTTACACCTCCAACACTTTTCATCTGCTCCCTTGTACATTTTGGCCAATCTGTGTGGGGTTAGATGCCATCTATATTGCATCTTGATTAGGTTTTCTTGCAGATCGTAGCTTGGTGTGAAATACGTGTCTCTGTTCCAAAGTTTTTCCCAACTCTCAATCATTATTTCTTTTCCCAGATCCTGTCCCCAGCGAATCATTGAGGTCTTAGTTAATTCTTCTTTTGTTTCCCATTCCAATAGTAGATTATATAAATTTTTTATGTATTTGCTTTTGCCGATTGTTAGAATTTTATCAAATTTAGACATTTCCTTATTGAATCCTATCTTTCTGTCTTTTTGAAATCTTTGATTTAGTTGGAAATATTGTAGCCAGCTGTTTAGAAGATGTTTTAATTCATTGTAGCTTTTTAATTTTAATTTGCCCTCGTCTTCTTCTAATAATTCTTTGTAAGTTGGCCAGTTTGTGCCCATATTGCGTTTTTTGACTGCCACCACTTAACATTTACAGTGGTACCTCGGGTTAAGTACTTAATTGATTCCGAGGTGTCATTTGCACCCCGAAAATAACTTAACCTGAGTGGCGATAGTGCGTGAAGCGCCGATAGAGCGCTTCTGCGTATGCACGAAGTGCGCAGAACGCTTCTGTGCATGCACGTGTGGTGGAACCCGGAAGTAAACACTTCCGGGTCCGCGGAGTACTTAACCTGAAAGTACTCAACCTGATGCGTACTTAACCCAAGGTATGACTGTAATTCAACCTAAAGCTGTGTTTAAAATTGATTGCAAGTAGATTTTAAATGATGGGTGGTTTTTTTCATTGAAGCTTTCCTGCCTGCTGTATGTATCATCTTGGTTTAATGATTTGGGAAAATACTTAATGTGCAAGCTTTATATTTCATTTCTGTTTACAAGTTTAATTGAATGCTTATGTGATACCGAAGCTAAAGTGCAGGCATCCCCAAACTTCGGCCCTCCAGATGTTTTGGACTACAATCCCCATCATCCCTGACTACTGGTCCTGTTAGCTAGGGATCATGGGAGTTGTAGGCCAAAACATCTGGAGGGCCGCAGTTTGGGGATGCCTGCTATAGTGTATTCTCCATTATGGTTGTTAGGGATGTAATCCTGAACTAACTTACTGTGAACCTAAGTCCTATTGAATTCAACAGACACTTTAGTCAGACTTAAATAGGACTTATTTCTGAGTAGATATGGTTTAGACCAGGCTTCCCCAAACTTCGGCCCTCCGGACTACAGTTTTGTTTTGGACTACAATTCCCATCATCCCTGACCACTGGTCCTGTTAGCTAGGGATCATGGGAGTTGTAGGCCAAAACATCTGGAGGGCCGCAGTTTGGGGATGCCTGGTTTAGACTCTCATTGCTAGATACTGTGTTACTTCATTAAAGGATAAACCAATTGTGCCTGTACAGTACAGGTATGGGAATACTAAATGAAGCTTTAATAATGCCTAAGAGGTGTTAACCTCAAACTTGTTTTTCCAATCAGGGTTGATCTTAATATTGTAAACAGCACATCATTTGTCATGCTGGATTCATGGCAGAGTTCTGTGCCTTATGATTATCCCCCAATACGCTTCCAAGCAATTACTGTTTTTAGCAGCTGTAGCTATGGGGCTGCATCTATAACAGCTATAGTGTCCAAGTTTCTAGGACTGAACCAAACTGTATTAAGCCGTTAAAATAATCTTTGCTACTTGACAGAATGGGCTGAAAGCTTGGGTACACAATTATAATTAAATTGTAACATAGTTCACATCTGTTAGCATTTTCGGATATTTTGCTTAAATTTAGCTTTAAGATGAATAAAAAATAAATTACAAGGACTGTTGTAGCCTAAGAAGCAGATTTAGCAAGCCAAAGGGAAGAAGTTACATAAATATTTTTTTTTATTGATTTTGCATATGACCACCTTATTTGGTTATATTTATTATGGTTTAACTCGCTTAGATATGTAAATGATAAGCACAATGGTAGCTGATTCCCCTGTATGCTCCTATTCTGTTTTGTGTTGAAATTGCCATGGCTATGACCACTAGTCAATAAAAATAATTCTTTCATTTTAAGATTATAAGTTAGACTTCAAAAGAAAATTATCTTTAAAAAACATTTTGGGCTTGGAAATATCTATTTGTCTAGAGTATAAATTGCCTGCAGGAGACCAGAAGAAATACACTTGTGTGCATTCAGTTCCTTTATGTTACCAAACACCATTTGAAATTTTGTTCCTTGACTTATTAGATTTACCTTGGAGTGAAATGGGCAAAAAGTAAAATACAATGGAGCTAATTCCTGCCTTATGTTATTTTCATCTAGACAGAACACGAGGGACACAATAGTTTGGATTGCATTAATAACTGCATCTAGCTCCTAGTCATGCAATTCCTCCTTAGGACTTTGATTTCTTTCTTGAATTTAGGCTATGACGGGCCTTTTAATCAGGAGTGTAAACCATGAGTTGGTTTGCCTTGAAACTAGAAGAAGAAACAACAACCTATGGTTTGCCAAGAAATAGTCCAGCCAGCTGCACTGCAGTTGCCTTGGCTAATGGAGCAAAGCTAGCTGGCAGACTGTTCTTGCACTGACTGTCTCTGGTAAACAAGGAAGGAGAATGTGATGCTAAGGATATATAACTGCAGGTTACAGTTCTTTCATTTCCCCATCTTGAAGACTTTAGATGAGATGTCAGAATGGGGAAAAGGAACAGCTGCTAATTGCACTGCATTGTGGGGAAATGACACATTCTGGATATCAATTCTCCTTCCTGGCTCTTCCTTATCTTGTATGTAAGAGCTGTGGAAGGATGTGTGGTGTATTTGTGTGGTGTGTAATAGCAGCTCCCTCACTGACAGCCCAGGTGAACTAATCTGGGTGGATGCCCTCTGCACCTCTGAGTATTTTGCAAAAATGCACGGTCCCCCCCCCCCCATAAAATGGGGACTAATGCAGTCTTCTTTCAGGTAATGCTGCCCTGTTTCACTTGCCATGTAAGAATAGAGTACAGTGGAAATTAGAATCCCCAGTGTAAGCTATAATGTCTATTCAACTTTCTAAGCTAGCCTGCCATGTCAGGTTTGGCTTTGAATGAAACGCTTAATGCAGGCTCCTTATTTCTAGCAGATAAAACTAATTGAATTGCAAGTTAGTGCAGAAGTCAAGTTAATTACAAGATGGAATGTGAAAAAGAATTGAAGCTTCCAAAGGAAGCTTCCTGGGATGGGACTGCACTGAAGAGCTGGCAATCCACATGGTCTTTTGCAGTGTAAATAGCACCTAGTGCTTGGCTGGCACTAAAAACTTTAAGTACCAGCAGCTGTAGATCTTGATTCCTACACATCTGGGTTAGTGTTACAATATGCAGACAGTTCTGTTACTTCAGAGTTGCACTGGGACTTGCTTCCAATTTTTGTGTGTAGAATGTACTTCTGTGTTCTTTAAATTCATTATTGCAGATTTTTAAAGAAGTAGGAGGAGAGGATGGGACATGTTTTTCAGATTATTTGAAAGTAGTAGTTTTTGGGCTTTGTGTTAATTTCAAGAGAACAATAATTCACGAATGGATCACTTCTGTGTTGAAATGCATCTTCAGAGTTCTGGCCGAATTCCAAAGCATCAAAACCAGCGTAAGAAAATCTTTTGTTTTTGTACTCTAAAAATAATGCTGAAGACTGCTATGTTTTCATGGTGACTGTAATCAATGTCAAAACCCTTCCTGTTCGGGTAGCTCTTGAAGTCCTTAGAATATGCAATTGGAAGTGTCTAGGAGCCATTTTGCACGCTATAAGGAAGCAGTAGTAGAGAATGCATGAGTGCAGCTGGTTCATGTTATTTCACAAGGAGTTGTTATACACAATACCAGGAAGCATGGAAGGGAAGCATGTATCACTCGTGCCTCTTTTTTCCTTGCATGGTGAAGCAGTCCTAAGTCAGTGTTATAGGTATTTCTGCCAACCAAAACTAGATGAGTTTAAAAGCTTCCTTGCTTTCACCCAAAGGTGGCTTTGCAAAGCACTTTGCAGAGGAAAGCCACAAGAATTTCACAAGAAGCTTGAAGATCTCTTATTTAGCACAGTATAAGATTTTCCAGAGGTTCTTTTCTTGCACAAACAATGGGTATATTAGAGTGTTTAAAAATATTCTAGTATGTGTGGCATGTTTCAGGTCCCCCCCCCCAAAAAAAAACTGGCAGATGTTTTGAACACCACTGCCATAAGAAGGCAGTGTGGGGTAGTGGCAAATGTTTTGTGCTCAAAGGTAGGAAATTCAGGTTAATGAAACTCACTGGGTGTCCTTGGTGAAGTTCTAGTTACAGGTAGATAGTCAAAACAAAATTTGAAAATTCCTTGCAGCAGCACCTTAGAGACCAACTAAGTTTGTCATTGGTATGAGCTTTCGTGTGCATGCACACTTCTTCAGATACACTGAAACAGAAGTCACCAGACCCTTATATATAGTGAGAGGGTGGGGAGGGGTATTACTCAGAAGGGTGGTATGAATGGGTGATTGACTGATAGGTGTGGTAAACCTGTTGACGACTGTTAACGACTGCAATTGGTCTTACAGGAAAAAGCAAGGGGTGAGATGGCTAAAGATAGCTTTATCATGTATAATGAGATAAGAATCCAATGTCTTTATTCAGACCAGGTCTCTCCATCGTTTTAAGTTTGGTAATAAGTTGGTGAAGTTGTTGTACTGTACTTGGCTAATTTGGCAATTGCTGCAACCCTTGGGTGGATGGAAAATTGCTAATAGAAGGAACTTCTAAAGACTGAATTGGCAGTGGGGGGAGGAGTTGAATTTACCTCATCTCTGTCACAGATGCATCTCTCTGTGTGGAGAGATGACATTCACTATGTCTTCCCTCTAAATGTCAAAACTGGTGGGGTTGTATGTGTGCTGCACACAGTGTTAGAAACTGAAATACCGTGTTTCCCCTTTTTTAAGACACCGTCTTATAACTTTTTTCCCTCAAAAAAACCACACAGTGGCTTATTTTCAGGGGGTGTCTTTTTTTTAAAAAAGTGCTGGTACAACTGGGACCCACTGGCTCAGGACGCTCAGTGCTCTCTTCTGCGCACTGCTGGGCGCGTTGTTGGCGCTGCCAGTTCTGAGCGCCTGCAGGGTGGGGTGGAGGTGGCAGTGCTTTAAACCCCCAACCCTGTAGAAAGCAATGGAAGTTATGGACCATAACAATCCTTAAGAGGCGCAGGTCTTAAAAAAACCCTGGTATCACCCTTGAAGCACAGCCTTCCAAAGTCAGGGGGGAAGAGGTCTGTTTAGACAAAGGAAAGGATCGGGGGTGATTCTGCGCCCTGGGACCCACAGAACTACTTTAAAAATCCCAACCTGGGGGGGGGGTCAAATAGTGAAGCCCCATAGCCCTGTAGCAACAGAAGGCACATTCTGAAGCACCCGAGCTGTTCGGTTCCATAAAAAATCCAGGAATTGTAAAATTAACAACAATAATGGGGGGCACTCTATCCAAAGAGTTAAGAAGGAATGGGAAAGTGTTGAGTTATATATGGAAAAATATGGAAATGAAAGTTAGTTAAAGATAAAAAATAAATAATTATCGCAAGGGAAAAAATAACATCATAAAGGGTAATAATATTAAATATAAAATAGACAACACAACAGAAAAAGCAAGTATATGACTAAATGAGATCGCACAGGAGTGAGGGAAGTGGGGAGAGAGGGAGGGGGGTAAGGAATGGAAGGAGGCAATGGTTGGAGGAGGGTATAGGGGGATGAATTAAAGGAAAATTAAGACTGAGAGGCGCATGGTTTTTGTTTATTAAAGATGCAAAGGCTTGCAATCAGCCAAAGTATAGAGCCCAACTTCCAGGAGACTGCGATCTACTTGCGGATTTATAAACTGGAGGTGATCTACCCCCGTTTTATTGGTGTTCAGGTCAGAGTTGTTTTTAGAGAGAGGAAATATCCCATTTTTGAGGTTAAAGTAAAAGTTCCTGACCTTTTTTTTATAATGAGGAAATGCTGCTAAAACTCCGTTCTTCATTCCACGAAGGGGAGAGGGGGCGGGGCCGGGTGCTCAAAGACAAAAGAAATGGAAAAGGAGATAGCGATCAACTGCAGCCTCCTGCAGCCGCCGGGAGAGGCAGGGGCTGCAGCCGAGTGCTGCTTCGCAAACAAACGGGGGAAAGTGCTTAGAACCCAGAGAATCCAGCTGAAAAACACGAAGCAGCAACAGCAATTGCACACACACCATCCCAAGCCAGCACAGTAACCAAGTCCCAAAAGCAAGAAAGGACTCAGCAAACACTGCTGCGGCCGGCGTTGCTGCTGCTGACTCGGGGAGCTCAGTGCTCTCTTCCGCACAGCGCCTATCACTATGGCTTATTTTCGGGGTACGGTTTATATTTCTCAAATGCTTAGAAATGCTGCTATGGCTTATTTTATGACTACGCCTTAAAAAGGGGGAAACACGGTAGGAAAGCTAGGAGCTAAATGGCACCTTAAACCTAGGTTATGGGTGCAACAACAGAACATCTAGGTGCACTTTTTTATAATGATAATACAAAGCTGAAAATGAATGAACTGCAGCTAATATATTATGTTCATTTTTCACATGGTCTAGTCCTTCCCCTGCCCACCCCCCTTACATTCTTCAGAGGGTCTCTTCTCCAGTTTTCAGAGATTAGCTGGAAGTGGGGAGGCAGAAAAGGGTCTCCTCATTTTCTTCCACTCTGCAGTTTTAATCTGAAACCTTAGGCACAGTACAGGGCCCATAGCTCAGAAACTGCTCGTGCTAATGTAATTCCCTGTCACAAAATGCGCCTAGAACAATGGGAGTTTCGAACACTGGTGGCTGCCAGAGAACACTGAAAGCAGATACTGTAGTAGTGGCCAAGCATGCTTCATCTGGTGGGCTTGGGTTAGGCCAGGGTGGTCTAACTTACAGCCCAAGAGCTGCATGTAGCCCTCAACACCTTTTTTGACAGCCCTCAGCAATTGACATCCCACTCCCAGTCCTTGTGCTGCTTTCCCAAAACTTCAGATTATGGGGTTAAAAGGAGGGAGAAGTTTGCACAGTGATATGCACATTTAGGTATTCTTCCTCTGAGCCAGGTCCACATATCTCACCCCAATTTTTTTTTAGCCTGCAGTGGACTATATGGGGTGTCACTAAAAATGGCTTTGAAGTACAGTATATGTGCTCTGCTTCCGTGTGTATGGGTCCCCAGTGGTTGAGTGCTAAAAACTCTGATCTGTATACATTCTTGGAATTTGACGGATTCATGCCCTATACTGTTTGAAGATAACATTGTGCTGTCTCCTACATTTCATATTTTGCACAGTGTAATGATGGCTATTGTGACAGGCAGGAGAAGATGGCTATTGTGCTTTGGCAGGAGAAAATATGCTTATTCATTGCCTCCAAAACTTCATTGGATATGTGTTTTATATTTTCAGTTTCTCAGTGACAGTGTGCAGCTGAAAATTGAGCTCTCATTTATATGCTCAGGAGGAGCAGCATTCCTCATAAATCAGCTGTGTGACAGATGGGGCATCTCACAAATCATGTTAATCTAGATTTGTAAGAAGATCAGGGTGAAATGAGGTGACCTACAGAATAGGAAGAATGAAAACATGAATGAGTTTCTATTTCTACATCAAATAAAGGCAGGTCTAAAAGTGAAAATGTTATATTGGACAAATAAATATTTTTCTGTTTATTACTAACATTTGTTACAAGCTTCTAGCACTGTTATTTTTTAAACCAATGTATCAAAAATATCTCTGTTGTAGGAATTGATATATAACTCTTAATAGGTAGTTTATTTAACACTGCCATGTACACTCCTTGGCATTTGGTGGGACTTAACTACAGAGCAAACATAAAGGGAATCAGGGTGATTAGAAAGCTAGTGAACCAGAAGTAATTCTTCCTTTCGCTTGTCTTATGCTGCTTGTTTTAAGATTGTGCTCAAAGATGGAATGTTGGAAGTCTGCAACTTCATCTAAATAAAAGGAATGCAGAGGGGATCTCTCTAATTAGTCTATTTCAGTTTAGATAGCTGTGTTGTGAGCTCTAGGAAAGCAGTAATTTATTTTGGACAACAGCTACAAACTTGGGTTAGAAGGTTATTATCTTAAATGTAGATGGGCTGGGATTGGTATTAGCACATGCAGTGCACAGTGCTTTCTGTAACCTACTTCTCTCTCTGTTTAGGATCCTTCAGTTACACAAGTGACGAGAAATGTTCCTCCAGGATTAGATGAGTACAACCCTTTCTCAGATTCAAGAACAGTAAGCATCCTTCTTAATATCAAATAAACATTTTTCATGTGGAAATCTATGTGACACTTCAGTTTCTTTATAAACTTACAAATTAAGCTTGTGTATGTTATGACCAGTCATTTTTATAGTAGCCTGTTGAAGGCGCCTGTAATGATCCCATTCTTAAAAATTATGGCATTCTTCAAGTATCAATTTTCTCTTAAGTGAACTGAGGAGATTGAGGGCTGGTGGGATTGAAGCCCAAACTGGTGCACTGAGACAAAAGAAGGGAAGAATTAACATGGCTGGCACTCCAGTGATGATTGATCATGGTCATTGATCTTTAGAAATTGCGGAGTGGTTGGTGTGTGTATGTGAGAGCAAAAATGCGCATGCTCTGCCCTCTATTGTGCTGTGGTGTGTAGGGGGATGTCCCCTGTTCTTTTTAAAGTGATATGTTCTTCTACATACCTTGGCACATAATGTGGCTAAATGTGCACCAAAGATTAAATGAGTCAGAAAATGCTTTTAAGAGCACATAAAAAGGTAAAGGCAAAGAGACTGAAACAGCTGTAAGAATTTTCATCACTCACTGTATCTAAATAACTTACTTGTAGCTGCTTGATGCCCTGTAGGCTGCTGGCTCTTTGGGGAATGTCCCATTTCATTTATATTCAGCTGATGTTTCTAAGAGGTGGGTGTGAGATGTAAGCCAGAACTTCTCCCTCCTGTGTGATTTATTGGTGCAGTCTGCCGAGAAACTGTGTTTGTGGGAATGGAATAGGGACCGGAGATAAACCAAATTCTATGTCAGTGGAAAGGGAAATTAAATGAGAGAATGTTCAGTTCCGTCGGCAGCTGAGTGATTGTGAAGAAGTACCTTTTCATTCATGATGTTAAGGTGCCTCTTCTAGTCATTCATGAAAAGCTAATGACTAGAAGAGGCATCTTAACATTGCTATTCTTAAAATATTCTATTCCCTTTCACAATTTTTATTATGTTATTACAGTCCTGTCCTGGGTCAGAGATCAGATTTTTTTAAAGTGTCAGCTTCTATGTGTGTGTAAGTAAACCTGCCCTAAGAAAGGTGCAAGTCCGGGAGCCAAAGGACTGTACAGCAGGACTTCTGAGATGTTTATTTTCACTTAAGTCCTTTACTGAAGAGGGGGGACTTCAGGAGAGCATTTGGTGGACTGTTGGAGCTGTGGTCAGAAGACTAATTCATGAAAGCCATAGAGGTGCAAGCAGAAAGGCTTGGGAGTGAATGCAGAGCTCTTTAGATCCTGACCTACATAATAAATTCTCTCTTAAAATGGCATAGAGATGAGTGTTATCAGGCATTTCTTTCCTCATGCCTTATAATGGATCTGTTGCGTTGGCAGCTAATAAGAAATCCAACAAATATGGATCCCTTATTTACTGACCCAAGCTCTAATCCCAACTCCTCTTACCTGGGAGTAAGTCCCATTGGATTCAATATATCAGTCTTCTGAGTAGATACGCTTAAGTCTGCCCTGGAGGAATCTGTTGTTGAGTATTCAGTTTTGTTATACAGTCGTACTTTGGAAGTCAAACGGAATCCGTTACGGAAGTCCATTCGACTTCCAAAACATTCAGAAACCAAAGCGTGGCTTCTGATTGGCTGCAGGAAGCTCCTGCAGCCAATTAGAAGCCGCAGAAGCCCCGTTGGCTGTTTGGCTTCCTGCCCTAGTCTTAAGTTTGTCAGTTAGAATCATTACTGTAAAAATAACAGGTGAGTTGCAATTCTGTATGCATGTACCTGGAAGTAAATCCCATTGATCTTGGAGGAACTTGTTTCTAAGTAGGATAGAGCTGCCAGAAAATATGAGATTTGTTACCTACAGCACAAATGCAGAAACATTACTTAAAGTTGCTTAATATTATAAGCTTCTTTTCTTTAGAATTATGATGTGTTGGATAGTTCTTTTTCGCTATAATATTTTTATTGAAACTTTTCAACTTACAATATAATAAAAGCCAAACTAATCTAAATAAAAATAGAAAAAGGAGAAAACAAAACAAACACACACAAAAGAAAGACAGAAAGAAAACTTTATATCTTAACCTTTAGTACTGATTATAAACTTCAAAATCTGAACTAGGGGTAATCTTGTAATGACAGGTGAGACCTGTAATAAAAACTTCGGTTCGGTATGCTAGCCAGGCCTGCTCCATCGAGTATACTCCATTTTATTTCCTTTCCCAGCACATTTTTTGCTTACTCCACCCCATCTCAACCATCAACAATTGGTCAGAATTCTGTGGCCACTGAGTTTGCTTAATCATCATCAGGCTGGTTTTGGAGACTCTTTCCCCTCCCCCAAACAGGTTTTCCTAATTATTATTGCAGTTTTGCAAACCTCGGGAGTTCCCACAAGCCTGCTTCCTCTTTCATCATCATTGTGGGAGTGGTGGTGGTTTGGTTTCTCATAGATCTGAGCTCACCTCTGAACTTTGGAAATGGCTTTTGCCAGACACCTAAGATGCAGTAGAGGTCTCCTATCTTCTGGATTGCCCGATGTAAAGTATTTTACATCGTTTTCTAGACCTAACTACGTGATTGCTGTCTTTCCTTTTATACCACTATATCACTCTCAAGCATCCTACATATTTCTCCAAATTTTGGTTACTTGTGTAACAGCCATAAGGTTGGTTGGTTGGAGAAATTGAGGAAATGCTTTGTTCTTAAAAGAAGATTGTATCCAACAGCAAGCTTCTAACATTTTTAAAATTGGCTACATTTAATTTCAAAGTCCTGTGGTTCTCCTCCCACCCCAATAACTTGGTGCAATGTAAACATTATATGGCAAGGACAATTTCAATCTATATTACCATATTTTTCCATCTATGGCACCCCCATGTATAAGACACCCCCTATTTTGGGGGACTCCAAATTAAGAACACACCTCTCCACACTACCCATGTATAAGACGAGCCCCAATTTTAAACCTAATTTTTTTGTGGGGAAACCCTAGTCTTATACACAGAAAAATACGGTATGTGCTTTTTGATCCTGTGGAGGGTCTCTGTGCTGCTGCAACACAAGTAATAACTGACCATCAAGGTATATATTATTGTGGCACTCTGAGAGAAGTATATTTCATTTTCTCAACAGCTATGTAATGGTTAGTAGTTAGAAGTTTATTTCTGTAGCCTGAGTTTAAATAGAACCCTTTAGAAGCATGAGGAAGAGTGCAGTAAACGAAAAGCAGAATTGTGATATCTTTACCATGCTAATTAATGCAACCAAAAGATCTTGATTGTTCATGGAATTTCTATGCTGAGCTATTTTAAGTAAATACTACAGAACAGGCTATGAAACTTAATATCTCTTGCATCTAAGTCATTGTCTTTTAGTCTGTGTTCAGTATTAGATGTTCAGTGCCTGAAACATTTTGCTGTTATACTTGATATTATACTTCATTGTTTAAAGCAGGGGTCAGCAAACTTTTTCAGCAGGGAGCCAGTCCACTGTCCCTCAGACCTTGTGGGGGGCCGGACTATATTTTGGAAAAGGAAAAAAAAGAACGAATTCCTGTGCCCCACAAATAACCCAGAGATGCATTTTCAATAAAAGCACACATTCTACTCATGTAAAAACACCAGGCAGGCCCCACAAATAACCCAGAGATGCATTTTAAATAAAAGGGACACATTCTACTCATGTAAAAACACGCTGATTCCTGGACCGTCCATGGGCCGGATTGAGAAGGCGATTGGGCCAATCCGGCCCCTGGGCCTTAGTTTGCCTACCCATGGTTTAAAGGAATAGATTCAGGCAGAAGAAGATAATAGTGAACTGTTCACCTTACTGATGTCTTGTCTCTTGTTTGTTGATGACATACTGAACCTAACTACGTAGGAGTAGGACTTGTAATAATGGCTTCAATTTAGAATGTGTTAGAAACCAAAACAAAGATGGCCCCGTGTTGGCAGAAAACCTCTTCCACTCATGGAAGGGCTGTTCCAACCAATTTAGCATTTGAGGTAACTTTTCTCATGCAGTGCTCTTTGGCTGTGAATATATAAAATTTGTAAACTACTTAATACAGTATATTGAAGTCGAGTACAGTTCCTGTTTGTTGCAGGCTATTTATTTAACTTGTTTATTTTATTAGATAGATTGCTTGCCCTTTAGTATAAAGTCCCAGGGTGAGTTACAACAATAAAATATACAATTATAAAATAAATCAAACAGTTATAAATAATAACACAAGAAAAGTGTAAAAAAGACAATTAAAAGTTTCAAATAAAACAATTCCACATATAATAACATGTAAACATATTTGTAATGCAAATATAGACAAAGATTAACATTTCAAAGATTAAGCAGCAGTAGTACATTTTCTGCATTTGCTTACAGGTCATCAAATGCAAGCAACCTGATGCCCAGTAGAGCATGAGAATCTTAATCTCAGGGTTGTGGGTTTGAGCCCCATATTGGGCAAAGTATTCCATCATGGCAGGGATTTGGACTAGATGATCCTTGTGGTCCCTTCCAACTCTACAAATCTGTGATTCTATTATTCTAACTATAAAGTAATACAACATTTTACATACCTTGCATATCAGTAGCCATTTTAAATGCAGACGAAGTACTTAGGGTCTCTGTTGTTATTATTATTGATACCGTAGTAGTATAGTAGTAGTATATCCATTTATAAGCCACTTACTATTTGAAGACTTCAAAGCAGTTTTAACTAAATATATATAAAAGCACAGTAAGTACAATAATAATCATATCAAATGATTTACATTGAAGTAAAATAAATACACAAACAGTATATGGTTTGGCAATGTATAGTGATATGGAAAGATATCATTTGTATGTTGCAACTTTTCTACTTATATCTAAACTTTAGGAAATGTAGAGAGTTGACCAGTCAACTAATTAGAAGGGCTGTTGTACATCTTGAATGCCTCTGTAATTAGTATGTAAGATATTTTCTGAAAGTATCCAAGAGCCACTCTAAAGTTGTTCTGTTCTTTTCCTTTCCTAGCCACCACCAGGAAATGTCAAAGTTCCCAATGTGCCCAGTACGCAGCCAGCTATAATGAAACCAACTGAGGAACCACCTGCTTACACACAGATTGCAAAGGTATATTTAATATTATTGATGACAACATCAAAATGGGGATTTATATATATTTATTATGGTGCTACTTCCTTATATCTGAAATTTCCCCCATCAGGAACATGCCTTGGCCCAGGCTGAACTCCTTAAGCGTCAAGAAGAATTAGAAAGAAAAGCAGCTGAACTAGATCGCAGGGAAAGAGAGATACAGAGTCTCAACCAGCAGGGAGGTAGGCCTTAAACATAGCTCAACACGCTGCAGCTCTCAAAATGTTGTGCCTATGGAAACCATTTAATTCAGTGCTTAGAGTTAGTTTAAATGCAGTTTCTGGAGCTCTGAAGTTCCTGCCAATTGTCTCTTAAAACAAAAATGACAAAATTTAATTACTGCAGTTTTATGTATGCTTGGAGATTTAAACGAGAAATACAGATTTTGGTTTTTATTGGGTCATTACTGTCCTTTATTATCTGTTTTAAATTAAGCTGAAGTGTAATGCTGGTCTGCTGAAGGAGATAGAAGTAGTTGCCAGAGAGATGATAACCTTAAAAATCTACTCAGTACAGCATTTACTTGCATAGAAAACCCCTTAAAATCAATGATAACTTTCCTTGTAAACAAGATTAGCGGACAAATAGCAACCTCTAAGTAGAGAAACTCTGATTCTGTGCATGATTACTCAGATACAAGTCATTTTGTGTTTAGTGGCACTTGCTCCCTTGCAAAGTTTGTATAGGATTGCAGTCTGATAAGCACATTTCATTTAATATGAAAGTGCATCCATCACTTCATGGAGAGACGGGGTTTTTATTTTTTAAGTAAAATTCAGGTTCTTACATGTGAAACCTTATTATTTGTATATTCAGTAAGCAGCTGGACTTTGTTTTCACATGTTCTGTATTAGTGCTGATAAAGTAGGATGTGTCAGCACTAAATTTTGTTTTCACTATTTTAAAGTCTGTTTAATTCCTTGTTAGCAGCGTCAAGTGGAAGTGAATGAAGCTATCACTACTGCTTGGATTCGGGATTGAGATCTTAACTGCTGCAGTTGTTATATCTCTGTAGGAAAGTGTGTGTGTGTGGCATGTGACAGAAGATCCACAGCTCTTTCTTCAACTGTTATTTTAAAAATTGTTGGAAGTGACCCTTAATATTTAGCAAAATATTTACCTTTTGCTCTTCCAGGAAGAAAGAACAATTGGCCTCCACTACCTGGGAATTTCCCAGTGGGACCCTGTTTTTACCAGGATTTCTCCGTAGACATTCCTGTAGAATTCCAGAAGACAGTAAAGATTATGTACTACTTGTGGATGTGTAAGTAAGATTTATAGAATATGTGTATACAATGACAACACAATCCTGTGCATGTCTTCTTGAGAGCTGGTTCCATTCAGATCATTGGGGCTTGCTTCCAGCTAAGCAAGAATGGGATTGAGCTTTATAATTTCAGTACTCAATTTACATACTGTTTGCATCATTACTACCAAGTGTAGGCATTTGAGGTTATATATCAGGGATGGTGGACTTGTGGCCTTCCAGATGTTGTTGCTGAAACCCTTGTAAATCTCAGAAAGCGTAGCCAGTGGTCAGAGATGATGTGAATTGCCAAATAACACTTGGAGCGCCTCAGGATTCCAACCCCTGTCATAAATGTTTGGCAAATCACTTCGGAGCTGTTTCTCTCCTTGAAAATATTACTGTAATAAAAAGGGCACCAATGACTTACAATATATAGAGACCCATGTTTTCGGCAGTTTTCTTTGGAAGTTTAACAACCTGCATAGCCTGACACAGTTGTGTTTAGTAAGCTGCAAAAATATGCCTGGCATCTATATGATGTGGATATATCTCAAATCACATTTTCCTCATTTTGGTATGTTGTACCTAATGCACACATATACACACCACTCCATGCACTCCTAATTCAGACTTCCTTTCCCAATTCCAGAATAACTTCTCTTACAAGTACACTTCTGTGTTGGCACTCTTTAACTTTTAGAAGATGATCAACCAATAATTTACAGTTATCGATACCGGAAAGTTTTTTTATGTCAGTTGGAGCTTGGTTAGCAAGACGAAAGGATATAGCTTGTTTCATTACCTCTCTCCTTCAAACTTCAGTGGTATGGCAACATCCTGAGTAGAAGGAACTGGGTGATAGGGAAGATAGATTAATTCCCTGTTGGCTGTTTTTCTTACTTCCAATTTGGTGGAATATGTTGTTTTAAGACAGGCATCCCCAAACTGCGGCCCTCCAGATGTTTTGGCCTACTATGATCCCTAGCTAACAGGACCAGTGGTTGGGGAAGATGGGAATTGTAGTCCAAAACATCTGGAGAGCCAAAGTTTGGGGATGCCTGTTTTAAGAGTTTCTCTAAAAAGGTAACACTATTTAAAAATGTGGCCCTAGTAACCTGCTCACCTTTGAGTCCACTTAATATGCCTTCAGCAAGTGGAACAGACTCTGCTAGCTAAGCCTGCCTGTCTTCTTACTACCAAGCCACCCTGGTTAAATTCTCACCTCAGGTGCCCATTGGCTCCTGTGTTAACATTTTCCATGGTGTTCTTGAGTGCCAAGGCAGCACAGTGCAATTGCAAGCAGCAATCGCCAACACTGCATCATTAGGTTGGTAATGGAGGTATGATATTTGTGTGGGAACTGTTAAATCCAATTTTGTTTGGTTTGTACAGCAGTCCCTGGGATTAGACTGTTACACTGTTACACTGTGAGCCTAAACAGATATTTGAAATGTCACTGGAAGCGGTGCAATTTGCTGCTAGTAAATATGTTTAGAACTGAAAGCCTCCAACACCTTGAGGTGGCACTAAGTAACACTGACAATTTTGCTTTCCAGACTTATGCACCAATAATGTAGTTGGGATAAGTGTACATGGTTACACTTCTAATTTATAAGAACTTGCAAATGAGTTGAGCAGTGTTCCAGTATAACTAATTATAGGATACAGTAGTGTTCCTGTATGTATTTACCGGTCTGACTCTCAGATAATTAAATAGTATCTGCAAAAATCTGTGTACCCGGTAATTATTGTAGAAGTGTCAGCTATTTAAACAAGAAATGCTATGGTGATTCTTTGTTACCATACATTTGCTTGAAAATCTGGCAATACATTTTAAAAAATACCAGGCCAGGGAAAGATGGTGTCCTGTGGCATTCGCTTCACATTATTATCTCACTGTGATTAATCTGATTGGATACCTGCTGCTGATAAAAACTGGCGGGGGGGAATTACATTAGGTTTAAAGAATGGTGAAAACTTCATTTTTAAAAATCAAGATGGATCAAGCAAAATACTGTATCTAAATGATAGATTTAAATATTCTAATAATTACATTTCTTGAAAATGCATACTAATTAGTTGTTGTAACAATTAAAACACATTGGTTTGCAGTCAGATAGGCATTTATACTGCCTAGGATCATAGCCGAAAACCAATGGTATTACAGGCAGCACTCCAATTGCACTTAATTCACATCCGCTTAAGACACTGAAATAACACTGAAGTGAAAGGTTTCTGGTTGGCTTTTTTTACACATTCAAGGACACTAAGAGCACTTTCTTGAGGACTATGTGCACAAAACTTTCAAGATGCAAGGGCTGATTGTGGGTGGCTAAAGCAAAAACGTAAGGGAGGAAAGAAACAGTGTTGACCATTATTATGGGAACAAGAATTTGAATCCAGTCTACAGAAAACCATAATATACTAAAAGCTGGTGAAGTGAATGTGGTAGTAAGGGGAAATAGTACCTGCCACCCTTAGAGAGAGTCATACCTGGGGCTGACAGATACTGAGAAAAACAGTGTTCCTCCATGAGATGGAAATTAATTGGCCATGTTGTTCAGTTGGCAACCACAGTAGCATATATATCACACTTACCTATTATTTCATACCCAGGATCAAGTTTGATACCCCCCACCCCCCGCTAATTTTGATCTTTTATAGAAGCAGACTTTAAATCCGTGGCTCAGTTCCAAAGCACTTCACACAGTATTCAGGTTTCACATGAGAGCGTTTCAGCTCCCCTTTTACAGTAGCTGCCTCTCAAAGTTTTTTCCCACCCATCAAGGTTACCCCATGAATCACTTGGGGTGCAGCCCAGGAATATAGAAAGCTACGTTATGCCAAGCTGGACCATTGATTGATCTATCTATCTAGCTCAGCATTGTCTACACTGATTGGCAGCGAGTCTCCGGGGATCTAGACAGCAGTCTCTCCCTGCTATACCTGGAGATGGCGCAGATTGAATCTGGGACCTTCTGCATGTAAAGTAGATGCCATGCCACTGAGCTACAACCCTTCACCAAGAAAACAATACCCCATCTGCACATTCTGTAGACTACATTGGGGATGAGTTCCTATAAGGTGTCCAACAATCAGTTTTAAGGGAAATATTTCTTCATGGTTTTTTTAAAAGAGGTTATTTAATGTAAGCACTTTGAAAAAGTTTGGAATTTGATTATTATCCACCCTGATCAGTGATCAGATCCTGATATAAAATCAGTAGAGGTAGCCTATTAAGTTTTTATATATTTTTAGAATTGTGGCAATTCAATTTTAACATGCCTGTTTTCTATAGTTCATGCAGTGACGCTGTTTCTTAACATCTTTGGATGTCTGGCCTGGTTTTGCCTACAGCCCATTCGAGGAGTTGACTTCGGATTGAGTATTCTCTGGTTCTTGCTTTTTACTCCTTGTTCATTTGTCTGCTGGTACAGACCACTTTATGGAGCCTTCAGGTAACAATTTCCACCTACTGTGAAATTAATGCTATTAAGGTACTACATAATTTAACTGCTTTTTAATCATCCAGCACTGGCCTCAAAGCATAGATTAGCAAATGGATAAATATATTAGTCTCTTGCAAACGTAGCCGCTGTTTCTTATAATTAGTGTGATAGGTTAGCTAGATGTGTCCATGTTTTATTCCAAAACATAAATAGTGGTTCAGTTAGCACACAATGCTAAGTCAAACCATGGTTTAGTATGAACAGTTTCTCATAAGCAAGGCTTACTCTTTTTGTGTCTCTTAGACTAAATTAGACAAGCTGCTTGCTTTTTGGAGTCTACTGTTCTCAGAATTAGGCTTTCAAAAGCCATCTATTTTAAAATGTGGGGTGGGTGCAGTTAATATAATGCACTAGGCAGGGATAAGGAGAGGCTGTTTTGCCAGCATAATGAAACACAAGCTCACTCACTTACGAATTCTGGAGTTTAGGCAGCTCACACTTCTAAACTCTTCTTTTGCACATTTTAATCTCCTTTCCTCAGAACTCCATAATTGGACTCTGATCTGTTATCTCCCTTCCCTGGAAGAGAGTTGCTTTGCTATGTGCTAGTCCCTACTATTACTTGTTAAAACTTCCTCTTCATGCACCCAGTTTCCACGGAGATGGTATATACAGCCTCAGTGCCTGCACCTTGTTTTGTTGGCAAAACATTAATCTTTTTAGTCTTAAAGCTAAAAGCAACAAAGCAAGTCCCCCCCGCTAGCTGTGCAAGAAAACAAGTTAACAATCCTGAAATAAGTTAACTATCCATATCATCAAATAAGAAAAGATTGGAATTAAAAAGAGATGGAGAAACTCTTATTATATATCAGGCAGAACACTAAGGTCATTTTTGTTGCAGCCAGAGTTCACAGCACTTGCTAGAATGTTAGTAGATTTGCTTTGGGGGCGGGTTGTGGGGAGAGGATTGCTTCTCATACTTGACATTTCTTTAATTGTTGCTAAGCTTGTGGTTTTACATTATTGTAGTTTGATTGGATTATATTGATAGTTGGGGTATAGGAGGCAGCTCTGTTCCCATGGAGATCAGCTGTACTCATAAAAATTGTTTATTTGTAAAAGATATACAGTATGTATGGTTTTGTTTGTTGCTATTGATTTGCTTTCCTGGTAGAGATGTTAAACATAAACTTTGGAAATGTTTCTTAAATATTGTGAAAACACCTGACAATTTCCCCCCCTCCCTCTTTTAGGAGTGACAGTTCTTTCAGATTCTTCGTTTTCTTTTTTGTGTACATTTGTCAATTTGCTGTGCATGTACTTCAGGCTGCAGGATTCCAAGGATGGGGCAATTGGTAAGTGGCTTATTTTATCATTCAGTGGAGAGTGCAATAACAAGCCACCTTCACAAAGTTCAACAATGCACAGAGGAACATTTTGCATTTGAAAGTTTTATGGAGGATAAGCAGAACCATTATGCAATTGTTAATCAGCAGCAATTGGTCATCTAGCCAGCGACTGTGTACCAAAAAAGTCCATAACTGATTTGCACCAACGATGTATCATCCAAATGTCCATGGTGTGTAGATGACACTTAAGCCACATGCCTAGTCACAGCTGTATCTCGGCCAGAATAGTTGGACCACTGTCATCTACGTGCTGGTAATCTCCAGGCAATGTGCTCTATGTGGCTTACCCTTGAGGTTGGTATAAATACCTATGCAGGTTAGATACCTCCTACAGATCATCAGGTAGTCCATTCTGTATAACATAGGAATTGGGCCTTCAGTAGGGCAATACCTACCCTTTGGAACATCTTCCCATTACATGTCTGACAGGGTCCATCTCTATTGTCTATTCAACACCTATTTAAGATCTTCCTTATCTAACAAGGCTTTTTAGTGGAGACTTTTTCCCATTCTGTGTATGCATTGAACTTGAACTTGTTTTTATATGTGCTTTTATTGTTAAATCACTTCAGAATGTTTTATGGTATACAATTCATAAATTAAATAAACAATTTAAGAATTGTATAACAGAGTTTCAAATCCCAGTCCCAATGCACCTAGCTCCTGGGCATTCCAAGCACTTTGTCATCACAACTGGTCTGTCAGTTGTATGTAGATGAGTTATAACATGCCTGCCTGCTGAGCCCTCACTGCAAATTCAGAACAAAGTGGCCAGAGGCATCAAGAGCCCAGCCAATAACCAGGTGAGAGGTTGAGGAGGCACAGTTTATGTGCAAAAAACTAAGGTTGTTAAAGTGTATCTGGACTTGTCCATTAGGACACGTTTGTGCTGAGCGAATTATAATGTCCAACTGTCTGCTGAAGTTTCCACCTAGCATCTGTTAGATGCTTCCTGCTGATGTTTCGTTTTGACCTATTTGGTAGCAGCCAAAACAAAACTTAAAAAACAACAACACTTCTGTTCTTGAAAGGCAATGTGTGAAGAGATTTTGAAGGAAACTTTATCATACTGTATTTATCAAGGTTGCCAAACTTTCTGTATAATTAGAGAGAACAGTAGTTCCACAAGATTGTTCAAGGAATAGTGAAAAGTGAATTTCAAGATAATTCAGTAGTGAACTGCCTTACTGTTTCTAGAATCAACCTAAAATGCTTTCAAAACCTTAGTTGTGCTGGGTTCCCCAAATACTCCAGTAATTTCCTGTAAGGATTTTAGTGAAAGAAACAATAGCTATGGTATTTCAAGATGTATCATATTGGGGCATGTGTATGTTATTTACCTCTCTTTTATTATTTACCTTTCTCTTGTCTTTAGTGGATGGATTTCATCCCTCACTGGGCTCAATCTTAGTATTCCAGTAGGCATTATGATGATAATCATAGCAGCGCTTTTCACAGCATCTGCTGTCATCTCACTAGTAATGTTTAAAAAGGTACGTTTTCTGTGTTGAATCCATATTGTTGATAGAAGGCTTTGTGTTTGCACACATATGTTAATCAAAGGAGTCTGCTAACTTCTTTCTTAATTTATGTTAACTTGGGCAGATTGTCATGGATAGAAATGTCACAGAATCAAATTAGGAAATTGGATATTTTAATTGTTGCCAATTCATTTGAGTTGGAATGTGCTTGATTCCTCACTCCTCACCCCTCACCCTTGTTCTTTTCCAGCTGTAGAAGTCATCTTATTTTTATGGCTTTTGTGAAAAGAGCACATCAGGATCCTGGGGATTTCTCTCAGATAATATACTGGTATATCAAACAGTAAAATTTATGCTTCAGCGCCTTTCATTTTAATTCTACATAAAGTTCTGTCAGTGTAGGCCAGGTTTTCCCAGTCTGGTGCTCTCCCATCAGTGCTAGTCAGCATGGCCAGTGGTCAGATATGATGGAAGTAGTTGTCCAAAACATCTGGAAGGCACAAGGTTAGGGAAGGTTGCTGGGGTTTTTTGGGGGGGGGGATTAACATTTAGAAGCTGCAGAAAATATAATAATTAATTAATACCCTGCCCATCCGGCTGGGTTTCCCCAGCCACTTTGGATGGGTTCCCAACAGATTAAAAACAGAATAAAACATCAAACATTAAAAACTTTCCTAGTTTTTTATTTCCTTGACATCTGGTGGGAGGGCATTCCACAGGGCAGGCACCACCACCAAGAAGGCCCTCTGCCTGGTTCCCTTTAACTTCACTTCTCCCAGTGAGGGAACCACCAGAAGGCCCTCGGCGCTGGACGCTCCTTTAGATATACTGGGCCAAGGCCATTTAGGGCTTTAAAGGTCAGCACCAACACTTTGAATTGTGCTCGGAAACGTACTGGGAGCCAATGTAGGTCTTTCAGTACCTACATTGAAAGAAATGATGAGATGAAAATAAGGCAAGTTAGATGAGGGATATTTGGGTATTATAATTATTGAAACAGATGACAACACACACGTTGTTCTGATGTGCCATAAATTGTTAATAATAGCACAGGAGCTTTTTCAATGGAAGAAATGCATCAGTATGCCTTTGCATGCCCAAGTAGCTCATGGTATTTCATTTTGAAACTATAAAAAGTAGTGGCCATGAATGTTAGAGGAGGAACTAGAGTGAGCAAAGCATACCAGAGAGATGTATGGAGGCTACTAAACAGTCAAAAATCACCCATGGTATTCCTCACAAGTGTTGAGTTTTGAGCTCTCCACTCAGGCTGAACTGTCCAGCCATCTGTGAAATCATGTGTGGTGTTGTTTTTCTGTAACCACTAGGGGTCACACTTTATATCTTATGAATACCTGCTGTGGAGTTCAAATCATAGATGATACAATAAGCATGGTCAATAAAAATAATTCATAGAAAACCTTTTCAAGAATGTAGCTAGGTAGGATCTACTTACATCAGCATCTTTAAAGTAATTTGTCATATAAAAACAATTTAAGACAATTATGATTGATCTTTGCTTGCTATACATTCATCATAGCCTGTTAATATTAGGTCACATATTTCAAGAAGCTGACATAGCCTAGAGGAGGGTTGGTTTAAAAAACAAGAACCCCGGTGGAATGAAATGTTTTCCTTCTCTCTTACTTTAGATTACACTTATTATGGAGTATTAAAGAAGGGCAAAATATTTAGCCATTTGCTGGAAGGGGATATGAAATCTGTTTCTTATTAGGTAACAAATTTAAATATGTACATAGGAGGGCTTTGGAGCAGATACGAAGGCAGCAACTAAATCCCATTCTATTGTTTTCATTGGAGTACTGTATAGTCTTTTAAAATATATGTCTAGTGAGTTTTTCTCAGCCCTTCATTGAGTTTTATCTAGATCCTTACAGATTATTAGAAGTAATTTTGTATTTTGTTTTGTTTTTGTAAAAACAAAACAAAACAAGCGGATAAGAGGAGTAATCTGTTTCTTAAATGTGAGCTTAGTTAAAGAAGAACATTCTTCTACTCCTCATCAAAATATTCACTTACAAACAAGATGTTTCAATTACAATGAAATACTGATGGCTGCATTTGGAATTATTTTGCTTATATTTTTCATCTGATCATCTTGGCTCTGCATGGTTAGACGTGAAACAGGCAAAACTACCATAAATATTTCCCTTATTTTATAATTCATCAAAAGCTGTATAGCTTGTCAATAGTTTCTTTCTAGCCATAATAGCTTAAAGCTGCATCAAGTTTTGCATTCATGAAAAAGTCCTTGGTGCTTTAGAGGTCTACGATGTGGACACTGACAAGTAGCATACACACCAATTCCTGAACTTTAACTACATGCAACACAAAAATGGATTCATATCTCACGTTCTTTATAATTTGTAGTATCACTTATCCCTTCTGTGATATCATATCATGCTCTTCACAGTCTTTGCCAATGGCAGCCACTGACGGGAAGTGGAAGCAGGGAAGCATGCAATGTGATGGGTGTCTCAACCCTTAATAAGTGACATGTTACAGGGTTCTTGGGGGGCTTGCAGGAGGATTGCTGCTTTTAGCGACATTCCCATTTTGATCAGGTAATATGTAGTTATGCCCTTACATTCCTATTAGTGTGGATTAAAGAAGGGCAATATATTGAATCATTTGTTGTAGTATATGTAATTATTTCTCACTAGGAAACAAATACGTACACTGGAGGGCTTTGAAGCAAAGACATGCAAGGGAAATTTAACCAGTGATTTAATATCTTCAGAATTGCTGTTTTTGCTACAAATATGTTGGTGCCTAAAACTCTGCTAGGTGCTGTAGGCAAGATTTTTTCTTTTTGGAAAACACACCTCATCATTTCACTCTGGGCTTCTTCCACAGGTACATGGTCTCTACCGCACAACTGGAGCAAGTTTTGAGAAGGCCCAACAAGAATTTGCAACAGGGGTGATGTCCAACAAAACTGTACAAACTGCTGCAGCCAATGCTGCGTCAACAGCAGCAACTAGTGCTGCTCAAAATGCTTTCAAGGGTAACCAAATATAGCGAAAAGAAATGAAAAAATCACTACCATTTTCAGCTGTATTTTCTTTTTCAGTCACTTATAGTCCCTAAAGACTTGTGTTAAAAATGCACACAGCATGTATGTCTCTTCGGCTGTGCATGGGCTAAAACAGGAAAAGGTCCTTGTTCCATTACTTTGTACACTTATTTATTCAATCAAAGGTACTCCCTAGCTACTACTCTTAACTTAAAATGGTTCTATTATTCCTCATCTTTTTGGAGGCACGCTATATTTGGTGAAAATTTAAAACAGTGAATCTGAAATTGATATGGCAACTTCTGGCGTCAACTTAATGTTTTGTTTTTTTGCAAAGGTGGGGGGGTTCTTGTCAATAGCTGCCCCTGGAAACTTTCATTTTGACTTGAGACGAGCACTTTGGATTAACTCCTTCTATTCATAACTAGCTTCCCTATTTTCTTAAAGTAAGGAATGGGGCAACTGATGGTCTTGAATATGAAATTTTGGCTGCTGCTTTATAGCTTCAGCAGCTGTTGAAGGACAAATGTAAGCTTAAAATAAGTATGATAGATAATGTAAATTTCTTTCTTTTTTTAGGATAATAGGTCTTTTGATAAAAACCTGAGTTTGCATGAAACAGTTTTGACCATGCTGAGCTAGTGTTTTGGTCCAGAATTTGTCTCTACCACTATGGTCACAGTATTTGTTGGGATCTGTTTTCATGGCGTGTGGTCTTCCTACAGAAATTTTGGAGCACAGGTAGTCTCACCAAAATAATATGTGATGCAACAGGCAGTGAGAATTACGTTTCATGGAATCTGAGTGATTATATATGCTATTTTTAATTTCAGTATTCATGTCTTTGGAAAACATACTGCTAAAGAGAACCCATTAACCAATATTTAGAACACTCCCATAGCTAGTCCTTTTTGACCTGTGTTAAAATGCAGTGGAATTTTTGTTGTGCTTAAGGAGTCTGCCATTTTTTTAAGTGTGCACTTGTGTTTAACAATGGTACTAAATCTTTAGCCTTGTCAATCACTCTGTTTATTGCTTGTACAAACATCTGAATATACAGTATCTTATTGAAATCTTTAAAAACAACCATAGTCTCTAATCAGGCATTTAAAAATGGAATTTAATTATGTACTTGAATTCTTTTTAACATACTTCAGCCTTTATGTGTGATTTTTAATCTGAATAAATGCATTTTATAAAATGCCGATTGAGGATGAGTTTTCAGTGCAGTAATAATCAGCTACGTTTGTTACACAGAGGTTTTTTTGTTTTTAATTCATCTTGGTATCCTGAGTCGTAATCAGCTCTCATTTTAAGGTCAACACCCCACCCCACCCCACCCCGTTGACATTCTGAAGTATATGAATTATTGGATTGCAACTTGGAACATATCTTGGATTAACTTTTCAAATAGCATTCAACTGCTGTCATTAAAGACTCTTAATTCTTATATACTGCATAAAGGTGTTGCGATATAGGTCCTCATCTTAACGCACTCTGACCCAATATTTATTTGGGGAAAGTATTATTCAGCTGACCCACTGTTGTAAAACAGCATGGTCTAAAAGCTATGTCTGGGGTATATTCATATATCTCAAATTACAAACTTTACCTTAGATGAATAAACAGGATAAATTTGACAGCTTAATCACAACAGCAAATACTAGAAAATAGACTACGGTATATGGGAATTACATTTTGCAAACAGTTTTCTATACCGAACACAAAGGGCAAGTCATATCCTGGATGATGTGAGGAATTTGATGTATTTAGTCCTTGATTAGTAAAAGGGTTCTTAGCTTTCTTTAATGTACATTTTATTTCAATCCTTCATCCTACTTTAGCTGCCCTATAACATTTTTGTTGCTAATCCTTTAACTTGTATTTAGGGTGGGGGGGATGAATTTTATTTGCAGTTTAAAAATCAATAAATTGTTCTTGAATATTTTTTCCTCAGGGGATAAAGCAAAATAAAACTTGAAATAGATAAATGCAAGGCTAGTTTGCATAAGTCTTGTAGCTGTTTTGGTTCAAGAAAACATATGTTGATTTTAATGTGTACAATTTTACAGATCATCATCTAGAAAATTAACCACCAAGGTTAAATCAAAAGTAGCAGAGTGAATCTCAGAATTGTCTCCCAACTTCTGATTTTTAGTTTTTGGCAAAAGGCTGTTGTATGTTAAAATATTTAGCACCAGAATTAAAATATGTCGGTTAAAAATTAAATACCTATTATTTATGTCATTTTGTAGTATCCAGTTGTGGCTAGATCAAAATACAGAGTTTCAACACTGGAATGTCAGTACTCTTGGCTATAATTTTGGCATTGGAGTCTATTATCTGAGGGATATCTGTATATTTTGTAAATTCCTAACAATGCTTTGCCATCCTGATGAATGTCACGGTTCTGTACAAATGCACACAGATCCTCTGATGTTGCATGTCTGGGTAGTTCAAAGGTTCTACATATTTATTGTATTAACTCAGTGACATAGAATAAAAATGTTTCCTAATTGTTTGCTCTGTATAGTTTTAAAACTCAAGTAGGAAATTTTTGTAAAAGGCAAGCTAAAATGCAAGAGGGTTAATGTGTACAGAATGTATCACACATTTCTCCCCCCCCCCCCCAGCTCTAGTCATATGTAGTTACACAGAGGCAGAAATTACTTGGATTGGTTTTATTGCATTATGGATTGATTTCATTATTTCATATGTTGTAAGTCACCTTGATACATTACTTAAAAACTGATGTGTGACTGTGCGTTCAATCCAGATTCTGGCACTACTAGTCACATGTAACTATGCACAACTAGAGCTGGATCGGGGTTGTTTTTTTGTAATCTGTATATAAATTCTGTGATCTGCTGCAGTGGGAAAAATATGTCAATTACCAGAACAACAAATTGTTACAATTAGACCTGGGACTGGTTTAAAGAAGCACCCAGTAATAGTTGGTGTGTTTTGGTTTTGTGATGTAAATTGGAAACTTTAAAGAGAATGGTTTGTCGGTACTGACGAAATCTAGGAGTATTAAATTTTGTCTGGGAACTTGTTGGAAGTAAACTGAAACCTCTGAAAACAAACCTTTGCTGGTATTTTTTATATCCGGATCGCTTTGTCACTGCTGTGGCGGGTCAACTTCTCTACTGTGAGTCCTTTATGAATGTAGCAATAAAGTCTACGGATAGTGGCCACAATCCAAGAAAGTATATAACTAGATACAGCTGTGGGCCTTTTTTTCTTGGTTTCCACTTTTCAAAACCTGCCTTGTGTGCCACACAGCAAGCTACAACTAAATTGAAAGCCATGTTTGATATGCTTGGTTGGGTGCTATGGAAATTATGTAAAAGCCCTGATTGTGTCAGTTGTGTGACCAGAGGCTCTGTGTGCATACTAGAGAGACCTTATAAAGACAGAACTAACATCATCATCAATTCACGATACAATTCACAGTGACCTGTTATTCTGGTGTCTGCTATAACAGGTCACCGTGTATAACCGAGCAGCTACAAGTGGGTCACAAGTTTTATATGTGGGAAACATCTGGAATAAGCTGTACAGTTTATGGAATATTGTAGAGCTGGAACAGGTATAGAAGAGGGCAACCAAAGGGAACAAGGGGACTGGAGAAACTCCACTATAAGGAAAAGTTACAGTGTTTGGGACTTTGGGGGAGGGGGCAAATATAGGGGGACATTACAGAGGTTTATAAAATTATGCATCATGTGGAGAAAATAAGACCGCCCCCTCAATACTACCAGAAGCTGAGGTGATCCAATAAAGCAGAATGGTGGGAGAGTCAGAACAGATTGAAGCAGGTAGTCCTTCAGATGGCTGAGTTAGTGGAACTGACTCCCCAAAAGATATAGAGATGGCTACCAACTTGAATGGCTTTAAAAGGGAATTAGACAAATTCATGGGTAGAGCTGCTCACTGGAAGGACAGATCGTGAAGCTGAGGCTCCAATACTTTGGCCACCTCATGAGAAGAGAAGAATCCTTGGAAAAGACCCTGATGTTGGGAAAGATTGAGGGCACTAGGAGAAGGGGACAACAGAGGACGAGATGGTTGGACAGTATTCTCGAAGCTACGAACATGAGTTTGACCAAACTGCGGGAGGCAGTGGAAGACAGGAGTGCCTGGCGTGCTCTGGTCCATGGGGTCACGAAGAGTCGGACACGACTAAACGACTAAACATCAACAACAATGGATAGAGCTATCAGTAGCTACATAAGCCTGATGGTTTTGTAATGCCTCTAAATACCAGTTACAGGGAATCACAGGCATCTGGTTGGCCACTCTGAGAACAGGTTGCTGGACAGGATGCAGCAAGATGTGTTAATTGTTCAGTTACTCAATTTTTGCTCTTAACTGCTATAACTGTTGCTATAACTGCTGCATTCCACAAAGACAAGTAACATATAATGATTGGACAAAAGAACACCACAGTGACAACTAAGAGACTGGCTTGTACTAGTCTCAGGCTCCCATAAATATGTGAGGCTTCACCTCGTTTTTGTCTTTTGGAACTATCCAGCCATCTTCTCTGCAAAGAATTCTGTGCATGCTCCTAAACCCAAGACTACTCAAGCAGGTAATCCATATCAAAACTAAATTGAACTAAGCTAACATGTATCTAAACTAAATTCTTGCTTTTGTTTCAAGTATGTTTGATTTGGTGCCTTCGTTTTTCTTCCTCCCTCTCTCAAATAAACATTTTTTTAAATACTTTGGACATCTGGCTTCATTGGTTTTAAAAAATGAGTTTTCCTCACTAAAATCTTCCTCATGCATGACTGCTGAGATGTCTAGGGATATTTCACAAGGTTTTGTTCAAGTTCTTTGTTCACAGGTCTTTGGGAAAATAGATTGAATGCTTCTTTTGATATGCTTTCCCTAGAGCTGGGCTGAAGAGGCTCCTTGAGAGTATGTCTCCGAAACTCACTAAGCTCCTGGCCAAGGTTGTGCTAGGAGATGTACCATAGCCTAATTGGAGGGACGCAGGTAGCGCTGTGGGTTAAACAACAGAGCCTAGGGCTTACCGTCACCGATCAGAAGGTCGGCGGTTCGAATCCCTGCGACGGGGTGAGCTCCCGTTCCTCGGTCCCAGCTTCTGCCAACCTAGCAGTTCGAAAGCACCTCAAAGTGCAAGTAGATAAATAGGTACCGCTCCAAGTGGGAAGGTAAACGGCGTTTCCGTGTGCTGCTCTGGTTTGCCAGAAGCGGCTTTGTCATGCTGGCCACATGACCTGGAAGCTGTACGCCGGCTCCCTCGGCCAGTAACGCGAGATGAGCGCCACAACCCCAGAGTTGGTCATGACTGGACCTAATGGTCAGGGGTCCCTTTACTTTTACCTTTATTATTAGTAGCTACTAGACATGGTCTGCAATTTCACCCATTTTTCCTAATTGCACCAACAATTTTTAGTTCTCAGATGGGTACTGGAAAATACAACTGTTAAATGCCTCCAATTGATTGCCTTTGTTCTCTTTCTCTTTTGGTTCTCAATGGTTACAACCAACAGTACAACTATTCACTGGTACAAAGTTACCTGCTCTTCCTTTCACATTCAATCAGAAGCCAATGGCAATCTCATTCTTGTAGTTCCTCTCCTGTTGCATGGATAACGGCTTGTGTCTCTTTCAGGAATTACTAAGTAATTGGATTTATATTCCCCACCTTCTTCCAAGGAGCACTGGGTGGCAAACACATCAAAATTAATACAATTTAAATTTCTGAAAAATACAAATTAAACCAACCTTAAAAACAACAACCATATGCTCCCAAACTAATATCAGGCTTGTCAAAATCAGAAATGATTTCTCAGAAAACTTCAAGGGTTAATAACTGTTTATTAGGCAAAGAAATTACTATATCGTAGACAAATTAAATTAGCAATACAGCTCAACAACATCCTTTACTATGTTTAGCTGACTAGAGAGCTTCAAACATTCCTCTCGTTCCTTTTATGTTGATGAGCTTGCTAATTGCTAAACAATCCTTCACATTTAGGCTATAAATAAGTAGGCCTGGATTTCTCAGAGTTCAGGAGATGCTGGAAATCCATCATTCCAATTATTGTTAACCCCACCTTCATTCCAATGAGGGATTTTACAGGACATGGTTCACATCTGATAAATATGAAATAGAATTAGTGTAGCTGTATTTGCCTTTGACCCTTTCAACCTCTCTTTTTCCTTATTGCACATCTCACGCCATGTGTATCTTTTAATTTTTTACCCTCTGGAAAGCAGTGGCACATAATACAGTAAATGTTTACAAAAATGATTCAGCCGCAGCTATTTAAGAAATAAATTGTTTTTTTACACATTTTGAGCTGTTTAGAACACAGGTTTAAAACACAATTTCTTGAGTTAATATAACACACACTAAGAAGCATTCACATATATGTCATCTTGTGAAGGCAAAATACTTTATAAAAAAGGGGTTCTTGAAGTTTGTTTAGAGGTAAAACACAAAATCTTTCTTAAACCACAGGATGTAGTCTGGAAAACTTTCAAGATTCCTTGTACATAGATTTAAACCTTGTGACTGGCAATAAAGCTTCTATCCAAGGAAACACAAAGTTGTGTTGATAGCAATGGGTGTAAAAGTGACAAAACCAACCATGCTGTAAGTTTTCTTGGAATTAGGAAATATTTATTGGAATTCATGAAATATAAGTTTAAATGAAAACTAGGATATATTTCAACCATAAGAAAGATGCATTATGCCATGTAAGGAATGCCAATGTTTGGTTACTGATGTGCTTATTTGCAAAAGAATGGGCTGAAATATTTCAGTGGTTGAAATCTGAACTATGCCATTGGAAAAAAAATTTAAACTAGATTTTCCTTGAGTTCTCTCCCTCCTCCCACAATACTGTAATATATAGCCTCACATAAGGAATTGTGTCTGCATATTACTGAGATAGGACTTTCTGGAAAGCTCTCCAACAGAGAAAATGCTTGTCCCTTTAGAGCTTATTACAACAGCGTTTCTCAACCACTGTTCCACGGCACACTAGTGTGCCACGAGACGCTGGCTGGTGTGCCGCGACGTGCGGCGACGAGAAGGGCGATTTGCATTGTCACGTGCCCACCGGAAAGCAATATTTCTCCTCCTCTTTCCCAAAGCTCAGTGCAAACGAGCCTGGCGGCCGCCAATATTCAGCACTGACCCGCCAGAAAGCAATATTTGGCAAGTGTTTCTTACAGTCATAATTATAATATAGGGCGGCACAGAGTTAACTTTTTAAACTTTTTTAATGGTGGTGTGCCTCGTGATTTTTTTCACGGAACAAGTGTGTCGTGGCCCAAAAAAGGTTGAGAAACACTGTATTACAATACATGATGGGCAGGACTCAGCTCGTTTTTGACCATGGAACCATTCATACCTGTGTTTTATAGGTAAGCAACAAATACAAGTTCTTGCTAGGTGGTAGCACAGTAAAGCATCATCTTAGTAGGATGTAATGTTAAATACATTTAAACTTCCCAATTATGTGGTAATATTTCCCAGGGCCTAAGTTTCATAATGCACACACTTCTCCTAGGTATGCTTCCAGTCCATGTTATAGAAACTTCACTTAGCATTTATAGTCTGCAATTCTGTGGTTCATGTACATTAGAATGTAGAGTTTATAACTAGACCAAATGCCACTTCGAGTGTTGGTTAAAGCTGTATCTACCATACTGGATTTGGAAATATTAGCCATTGCACAACTAAAGAAATATTTTACCTTTTTAAATCATTGACTAAAACACATGGGATTGATCCATTGCTCAATCATGTGTGCATGTGATTTATTTTTACAAAGAGAAAAAGCTGCTGGTTTTAGATACATACCTGAGTCATAGGAAGTGTCTTAGAAGCATTCTCTTTATTACTTTCCAACAGGAGTAAAAATCTATTTGCAAAGAAGTTCTTGCCAACTGCAGCTTTTATGATTTTATTTTAACTGTTCAATTCAGGGGGGGGGACTCTCTTTTTTAAGATGACAATTTTTGCTTTAAACACTGCAGCACTACAGTGTATTGTCTAAAGTTGGCATGGCCATTTGTAACCCTTACTAAAAGGGCAGTTGGAAACGTGAGAGACCAAGTAAATAATGGTTTGTTACAGCAATGAATTCCTTAAAACATTTTTCAAGAGCCCCATATACTACTAATCTGTTCCATAAAATCTTTAATTTCAACTGTGAACACTCTCACTCTCTAGACACATTAATTTCTGATTTTGCCACTTCAATTCTAGACTGGAAGCTGTTTGTTTGAAATCCCATGATAGTTTCCCCAGAGAAAGTGATAGAAATCTTAGTGTTATCCCTCAATTACCTTCAAATGTTTGTATCTCAAAAAGCAGTATGGAGGTTAAGTGCAAGAGCAACTTAACAATAAATGGGGTTAGAGATGTGAAACAAATTATTGAATCAGCATCTTCTTCTTTTTAACAGCTTATGGCTCTTATCGCCAAACTGCCATTTGGGGAGAAGGAAATCTAAAGAGAAATTGTGAGAGCAATTGTATTTTTAAAAGGGGGAAACAGAATACATATTCTGACTTGGAGTAACTACACACCTGGATCACAGCCATAATAATTACAGCAATATTCATTGGGGGGGGGGCAGCTTCAGACATAAAAATTATCCATGTAAAATGTGCCAAGATCATATTCTGTGATAAAATTGACTGCCAAACAAATATTTCATTAGCCCTGTGTCCTTATTGAATATGCATTCTGATCTAAAAAGGTTAGCTCTAATTGAACCTCACTTTCAATCCAGAGGTTTTTCGCTGCTGCCAAAAAGTACCAAAAAGGAGAGCAAACTAAAGAACATCAGCATGGACATTAAGAGGGAGCCCTTTTAAACAGGAGAAGCCCACCATGTTCTAGAATGAGATGGTCTTCCTCAGACCTGTGCAGATTGTGACCTATCAAGCCAAGCATAGTCCACAACTATGTGTTTTGGTTACCAGGACCTTGCAAGCCTTCCTTTATGTGCTGCCTGCTTAAAGCTGCAAAAATGAACAAGGGTTGTTATGCATCTGGCAGAGACACAAAAGTAGGCTGCATTTGGCTTGGGTCGCAAGTAATCTACCACTTTGTAAATGATGGAACAATGTTTACAATATTTGGATTTTCAAGTTAGGTGAACCTGGTTGTTGTTGGTTGTTTTATAAGACCTTATCCTTAAGGTAGGAAGACTACTTAATGGTGTCCATCACGCTTCTAAAGTCTTAATGCATGTTGTATTATAATCATAATGTATTAATCATAAACTCTTTTATGCTCTTGTTAATGGGAATGTCCACAAGTTTTTGAACAGGAGAAATTGTGGAAGGAGTAGCAGCAGCTCTGACAAAGGAAAGCAAACTTTGTTGTTCAAGGTAATGTCTTAATCGGTACTGCTGGAACTGAACATATCAGCATAGTTGGTAATACCCCCACAAAATTTGTATGTACATAGTTGTTGCTCATTTTTGTAGTACTTACTATAGCAGTGGTTAAAGAAGCAGCAGCCATGCACAATAAACCTGAGTTAGAGGGGTAGATACATTCCTTGTTACTGGAAATTTCAATTTTCTTAATTTTAGAAGCTATGGTAGAAATAAGTGGTTATCATTAGTGGTTTTGATGTAAAATTTTAGTCTAGCTTCTTGGCCTCCAACTGCTGCAAGTTCTTCCCATCAAAAGGTAAAATATGAGAGATCAATGTTAATAAGGCTAATCTAATACATGAACATCTTAATATTAGCCATCAGTTAACCCGTCATTATGACAGCACCATGATATTTTGTTTTAATGGGTTTCAAAAATTCTTAGGCTTGTAGAAAAATTGCAGAAGTGTATGTATGCACTGTCTTGCAGAAAAAGATCACCTCTGGAAAAATCATTGAGCTGATTAAAATCACCAGCGTGCAATATAGCTGTAAAAAGATCTTTCAAAAGCATCAGACCTTAATAGAGTCTGTCCTTAGGTGGCTATTTTAGGCACATAATCTTGGGCAAGATGAACACAATGGCAGTCTGTACTAGGAATGGCAAGAAGCTGTTGGAGGTACCCTGTGGGCACCATTACTCTGCTTGCTACTGTCCTTGAAGGTGGATTAAGGTCTACACTTTCCACTAGGAGGTACACCTTTGCGGCCTAAGTACTACCATTACTAGTTCCTAAGACTTGCTTCACCTATCTACATTTATACAGCTAAATCAATCACATATTGCCAGTACTACCTGTGCTCCTGAGCCCAAAATAATTTAGCTTTCATTCTGGTGGCTGCTGTATACTGTACTTGTTCTGACTACAGCAACCTATTTCACATGTTTACTGGGCAAAGTATTGCTTACAAGCCCCAGCCTATGAAAATCCCTTCCTTGCAAGCTTCATTTGGAATCCCTGCATATTTCCTGTATCCAAGTTTTCCCCACGTGCTATTTCAACAAGATAAACTCTTCTAAATGCATCCCGAAGAAACTGCTGTGGGAATGGCACCAAGGTGGCATCTAAAACCTTTGAACTTGAAGCCTGGTTACATTATCTTTCTGTACATAGTGGAAACATATTGACTTGTATTCAGCAATATCCTTCCAAGGATTCCTCTGCAATCCTTCATAGTGGTGAACATACAAGAAGAACTAAGCATTTCCAAAATCATTAGGCACTGTTCATACAAACTGGAAGCCAACAGCTGTATGTTGTAGCATCCTTCCACTGCAGCCAGGTGCTGTGATGCTGACAAAGTAACATTTTCTTCTTATGCTGCTGATAGTCCTCCATGCCCATTAAGTGACACAATACTGCTTGAGTTCTAAAGGCTTTTGTGTGTGTCTTGGCACCAGTTCATTTAGGAGTCCATTTAGAAGCCAATTCTGCTGAGACATGTAAAGGTTCTCTTGAGTCATTAAAGGAGACAGATAAGACTTTTCCCTTCTTCAATTTCTTCCTGTACTTTGTCACTGGAGGTGGCAATTTCAGCTTGGGCGGAGAAGACTGCGCAGATGAATGTCAGAACAGTGCCACCAATTGCAGTGTAGAAAGCCCAGCCCAGAGAACAGTCACCAAGTTTATAAGCAGAAGCATAATGTCCACAATAGTCTATTGCCTTCTGACAACCCCAGCCAGCAGGGTATAAGATCAAGCCTAGAATAAGGAAGAGACCTACCAAGAAAAAGAAAGAGTAGTTAGAACAATAGTGCAAACACATCACTGTAAACCAAACTGGCACAAAAAGGAAGTATATCATGACAAAAGGGGAGAGGATTCAGTAACTACAATGCAGAATCACTTGGCCTGCAGGCTTAGAGACCGACAGGCAATGCCCTGTTTATAGTGCAACTGTGGGTTTGAGTTTGGCATCCTGAATGCTGCTATGCAGGAATACAAACCCAACAAGATGTGGCCAAATGGAGAATTATTATTATTACTAAATTTATTACTTGCCCTTCACCAGCTGATCCTAGGGTGGGTTATGGCAACATTAAATTCAGCATTAAAAACAGTTAAAACAAATACAGTCACATGTAAAATGAATCAAATGACAACACTGAAAAATATTTACAGATTAACTATATTCTGTAAATATGCTGCTATGCAGGAATACAAACCCAACAAGATGTGGCCAAATGGAGAATTATTATTATTACTAAATTTATTACTTGCCCTTCACCAGCTGATCCTAGGGTGGGTTATGGCAACATTAAATTCAGCATTAAAAACAGTTAAAACAAATACAGTCACATGTAAAATGAATCAAATGACAACACTGAAAAATATTTACAGATTAACTATATTCCTATTATTCCTCCCCATCTCCACCAAGGATGAAGTTTTTTCTAAGTTATAAATCACAGCCAGTATCAGTTTGTTTCTTAGTAAATCTTGAGGGCAGGAACAGCTGTGAGTGCTAGTTTCTGTCTCATTCACGGCAATTAAGATTGTACATGTTCCAGCACATTACTATTTCTTAATTATTGGGACAGAATGCCAGCCAGCTGTGAGAAACATCCCAGTATCCCACATTGCATAAAGCTGCACTTGGACATATGAGAAGGTTCAAAATGCATCAGACCCTGTATGTAAAGTCCTTTAACAAGCATTTCTTAAACAAAAAGGGAGAACCTGGATTATCTGTAGCCTTTTATCATTTGGTTGGTTGCAAAACCTCATATGTGAATTCTGTTCCAGTCTTAACATTAGGGATTTCTCTGTGTACTAAGTCAGGAACAGCCAAAAACATTGTGTAGTGAGTGTTCCTTGCCAGCATGCCTATGTCACTGAGACTATAAAGTATTGCTTCATCTTGGGCAGACCAGGATAAACTGGGCTTTCATCCTTCTGAGCCCACCAGCTGTGACAGACTAAACACCAGAAATCCCCTTCCTGATGTCATCAGAAGTTCCTTTGTCAGTGTGCTATACAGTATCATTTATCTGACTAGGAGATTTATTGACAGAGCATAAGTTTGAAAATTACGATTTTTAGCACCAAAATTTCATTTGAAATGGCTTTTATCTATCAAAATTTTATGCACATGTGTTAAAGGAAAACAAAACTCGAGCATAACCTCTGAGGGTGTATGTGCACACCAAACAACCTTGGTGAACTGACCCCAAAACTTGACTTCCTTGAGGAAATGAGATGATGATTAAACCTGTGGTATAGCTATATCCTGGCTTGCCGTTTACCAGGGACCTGTCAGCTTTGGGGAAAGGATGTCTGTGCATTTTATCACATTTTTCACCTAAAATTAGTTAACACTGCACAGATTACTTCTTAAAATGTAGGCTATGTGCTCATAGTCAGAATCTTTTTTACAAATTGGCTTCTGTTGTCATTAATTCTGCTTTATATGCATTTATCAGACAACTGAGTAAATAAGATTTAAACGCTTAAATGTCTGCTAGCAAATACCACAAGATACTACTGTGTGGTACATTAACTTATTAGCACAGACTTATCAAACAGGTGTGTCCAGGCATCCATTCTATCTGTAAATCAAATAATTCACTAAAGATAAATTTTAAGCAGCCAGTTTCCCCCCTTCTCCCTCTTTATATCTGCCACTCAATTAGTATGTCTCTATAATTTAACTGAAGAACATGAAATTACAAATCCTTCAATCCTTAAGTATTGCGGTATCCCCCTACTTACTATTTAATGATCCCTGTGCAAGTCTTGTACTGTGCAAATGTAGGGAAGAAATGGAGTAGCTAATTAATTTGGTGCCTTTAATTGGACTTTCAGAGGCTAGAGGTAGCTTTGGAGAGAATGTTCAATTTAAGTTTTGTGGAGGTACATCTGGAGGGGCACCTCCACTTTCTAAGTGCTTAGCTAAAAAGGATTAGCTAAAAAAAAGTTAATGCAGAGAGACACAATCTATCTCTCCAAAAACAGAAAGGAAAAAGAGAAGTATATTGTGCTCTAGACACAAATTGACTTAGAAAATTAATAAAAAGAAGTTGTCCATATAATTTTGAAGGGAGTTCAGTAGCAAGAGCTAGGTTCTAGTTTAGGTAGCTAATTGTCATGTGCCTTTTTATTTTGGTTTCAAAGGTTTTATTTGGAACTCCAGGAATGTAACAAGAACTGTGGTTATTGGATACGTCTAAGGAAACCTTATATGCAGGGCTTGAAGGCAACAATCCTCTTCAATTGTTTGGCCCTAACATCTGGTATTCAGATATGCACTGCGTCTAAACACTGAAGTTTCACTTAGCTATCAGGGCTAATAGCCACTGAACATAAGGAACAACATCACTGTTGAAAGCCAAGAACCCAAATAAAGTTCAGTACTAAAATTCATCAACGTCACACATAACTCTGACTGCCTTGCACTGGATCTGAGCAATGCCAGACCAGCAGCAGTGGCAGTTTTGCAATAACATAAAGCAGATCCCCCTGGTCTGATCTTGGAAACAACTCCTTCAGAGAGTATGGTTACCCAACTGTTTGTTTGGATAAGCCAGAAGCATGATATTTAGTTCTGACAGTCTCTTGTACAGTTGTTCTGCCACATTAAACAGCAGAGTATACTGGCAAAGCTGAATGTTGTCTGCAAATCCAGAAACGATCCCCTTGCATTTCCTACTGAAACAAAGGAGTGTTTGCCTGTCAAAAATGCCTCTGAAGAAAGCAGAAATTGGCCAAATGCATAGCTGCCAAGTTATCCCTTATTTTAAGGGATTTTCCCTTATGCTGAATAGGCTTCCTCGCGAGAAAAGGGAAAACTTGGCAGCTATGCAAATGAGATCAACGGAGCGTCAGTGCTTTTGACAAGCAAGGACCATGCTGCATTATTAAAACGAAGGGAAAACATAGAAAACAGCTGAGAAAGTATTTTGTCTGTTTTCTTGTCATTTAATTGTAGAACTGGAAGGAACTTTAATGGTCATTTAGTCCAATCCCCTGCAATGCCTAGCAGTTCGAAAGCATGTCAAAGTGCAAGTAGATAATAGGTACCGCTCCATCGGGAAGGTAAATGACGTTTCCGTGCACTGCTCTGGTTTCGCCAGAAGCGGCTTAGTCATGCTGGCCACATGACCCGGAAAAACTGTCTGTGGACAAACGTCGGCTCCCTCGGCCAGTAAAGGGAGATGAGTGCCACAAACCCAGAGTCATTTGCGACTGGACTTAACTGTCAGGGGTCCTTTACCTTTTTTTACCTGCAATGCAGGACTCCAATTAAAGCATCCATAACAGATGCCCATCCAATTTCTGCCTAAAAAACCTCCAATGAAGGAGAGCCCACCATTTCCCAAGGGAATCCATTCAATGTCATAGACAAGATACTGTATTTGGATGGACCCAACTATACATGTGACACACCCATTCCTAAAAATGCAAACTTGATATAGATAGCTACCTGTATTTAAATGCAGTAACTGTCACCCCAATCCTAGAATTCAGCTACCGGTAGATTGGTAAAGAAAAAGCATGCGTTGTGTATGCAATATAACATTGTGCCACCAGATGGCGATGTGGAGTCCCGTTTTTTTCTACCTGTTTTTCCTGTTTAAATTTACAGTTATATCTCGGGTTGAGTACACTGCAGGTTGCATACTTTCGGCTTAAGAACGCGGCGGACCCGGAAGTGTTTACTTCCGGGTTCCGCTGCGTGCGCATGTGCAGAAGCGTTCTGCATGCTTCGCACATGGGCAGAAGTGCTCTATCGGAACTTTGCACATGTGCTGAAGCACCGCTCAGGCTGCATACTTTTTGGGGTGCAAATGGCACCCCGAAACGGATTGAGTACGCAACCCGAGGTACCACTGTACAATGGTTTAAACTGCGGCCCTCCAGATGTTTTGGCCTACAACTCCCATGATCCCTAGCTAACAGGACCAGTGGTCAGGGATGATGGAATTGGGAATTCTAGTCCAAAACATCTGGAGGGCCGAAGTTTGGGGGTGCCTGGTCTAGATCCAGCCCTAGATTTCAGCAACTTATTGGAAATATTCAGCTTCCTGAATTAATACTTATAAAAGACAAACTAGCCAAAGAAAATGACAAAATGTGTTGGAAGGATCTGAAACTAAAAGCCGCAAGGACTTGTTGGCAACACCAGGGTTTTTCCAGACTCTTTCCTAATTCAGTTGCACTTTACAAAAACTGTACTGAAATTGGGTTCTTGTTTCACCAACCCGAAAAACACCACATATAGCGAGTCATGGGCAGCACGAAAGTCATATGATTAATCTGTTATTCTTTCCTTTGCATGTATACTAGCAATTTTCAAATAGTTATCAGGTCTATCAAAAAGGATATCAATAATGCTGGAACAGTTTGCTGCAAAGAGCTTAATCACAGCTATCTTCTATCTTTTGCTAACAGATTTTTGACAGAAAAGACCTTTATCCTCTCTCCTCATTCAAATATTTTTAAAAAGGCAATCCACTGATGATTTATAGTGCAATCTTAGAAAAAAACCACAAGTATGCCCCATTTTGTTCAATGATACTTATTTCCAGGCACATGCATATAGGATTGCAGGTTCAACTGAAGCTAAATGTTATTTAAATCAATGGTATTTTCTTGTGAGTAAATGTAGTCAGGATTGCAATGTTAGCCCACAGATGAAGACAAGGAAAGAAGAAAAGACACTTCACAAACCTTGGCGTACACTGTCTTCATGACCATCACCTATACAGTGGTACCTCAGGTGAAGAACTTAATTTGTTTTGGAGGTCCGTTCTTAACCCAAAACTGTTCTTAACTTGAAGCACCACTTTAGCTAATGAGGCCTCCCGCTGCCGCTGCGCCACCGCCACACAATTTCTGTTCTCATCCTGAAGCAAAGTTCTTAACCCGAGGTACTATTTCTGGGTTAGTGGAGTCTGTAACCTGAATCGTCTATAACCTGAATCGTCTGTAACCCGAGGTACCACTGTACAAGTTCAGTCTTGCTCAGACTAAAAATGAAAATCACATGCAAAGTGTGTTGCCAAAAGGTTAGGGCAGCTGCTGCTTTTCCTGAAAGTTTTAGCTGCAGTCCTGTTGGCTGATCCTATGTTGTGCAGCATTTTCCTAAAACCATTCCAAAGCTAAACTCAAGAAACATTCCAATTTGTCTTGCCGAGTGGTCCTCCATTACTGTTCTACTACAGAGTATTAGCTAGGACAAGCCACCCACCCAGGTGCCTGAGTAGGGCTGGTTAGAAAAGTTTTCTAGCCTGCCTCTTCTGGAAACTGTTAGGATTGTGTTGAGCCTCAGTCTTGATCTGACTCCTCTTTCAGTTGACATGCCAAGAACGCGGAGGAGGCTGATGCATCACCAACTTGGCTAGAAAAACGATTTGGGAAGAAAGAACTGCGACAGAGGAAGCACGAGGAGGAACTGATTGAGCAACGACAAGAAGAAACAATATTATGGCCTCCTCTCAGGAGCTGTCTGCCAGCTTTCATCAGCTCAGGCCTTTCATCTCCTGCTACATATAAATGCATGTTCATTATATATCTTACGGGGAGACTGAAGTGCATGTC